>NW_019174393.1:13704825-13747253 GCF_002260705.1 Seriola dumerili
AAATATCGAAAAAAGTATCGTTAAGAATCGGTATTGAAGTCAAGGTATCGGTATCAGTACTGATATCGAAAATTTTGATCGATACCCAGTCCCACTCATTACTCAGATTTGTGGACCTCCAGCATTTAACATTCTGAAGAAAAGCCTGTGATACAGCAGCACTTTAAGATTTATTAGTCACAAATCCACTTCTGTGATGTCAAAATACATTTTGTGAAAAAATGGTGAATGATAACTTTACATAGAAAATCTGATTCTGCACTGAGCTCTGGTTGGTCAGTTTCCTCTACAGGCGGTCGCGTTGCTGGGGTCAACAAATGGCAACATTCTTGTTTTACTGAGCCGCGGTGCAGCTCAGGGGTCAGACCTTTGCCTTTATATTTTTATGGCCTTGATCGGACACGCGATACAGGGAGAAACAAGACACACACTCACATGCACATTCAGCCCCACACACACACACACCACACACACACAAACACACACACACGTACTGAGACAATGTGCAGGTTTACAGCTGTGGTGCTCAACCTTGAGAGTCAAGCAGTAATGGCGTTTTTATGGATTGACGTGAGCACTAGCGCTGCTCCAAGGCACTGGTTTCCATACTGAAAATGCAAACTCAATGACTGATGCACACAAACACACACTCACATACACATGCTCACAACAGCACTTCATCTATTTTCAAGGCAGGAGGAGAACCCGGGACTTGCTTTATTTAAGAGCACTGAGGCATTTTATAGGACAGCATTAGGCAAGGCCATTGTGCCACACAAGCACACAGTGACCGGAGCTCCTCACGCCTCCATACACTCCAATGGGTGACAATGGAAGGGCGGATACATTCTGCCAAGAAGAAGGAGAGGAGTGAAAGAAAAGGGATAAAAATAAAAAAAAAGAGGCCGGAGAAGTGGGGGATCGAGGCAGTCTCGTTCATCCGTCCATCAGTACCAGCCCCCCCCTCACCTTCACTTTGCCTAATCCTTCTACTGGTCTGCTATCTGGGGGGTTATGTCAGCAGTCACACAACACATGCACACACGCACACATGCACACACAACATAACATACACAACACAATGGATATACAACCTTGCAAGATCATCAACATGGACCTCGATCTGTAAGACACCACCATTCCAAGGGCGAATTTGTGGACAAACACCACACAACACGACTCACCACAGACACACACAACACCTAGCACAAACACAGCACACACACAACACACACACACACACACACATACAACCCATACAAGTTTTATCAGAAAAGAACCACACACTCAACGTGCTCATGCAAATAAGACATATATGTGTATACGTGTATACTAAGGCCACTTCAATAGACTAAATGTGATCAGAAGAAACACATTTCTAGTTGAGGACCTTTGTTTATTTCTGTTTATAGTTGAGCTTATACTAAAAAGGAGAAAACATAAAAAGTCCCAGAGGCCACAGAGCCCCAGTGACGGGTAGCTGTAGCTGGGTAGCAGAGGGTCAACAGACGGGTCCAGAGATGGAGCTCAGCTGGCACTTTATGGGAGCCACTTACAGTCAAAGCTGCCATGGAGAGGAGGAGGAGGAGAGGAGAGGAGAGGAGAGGAGAGAGGAGGAGGAGGAGGAGGAGAGAAGAGGAGAGAAGAGGAGAGAAGAGGAGAGGAGAGGAGGAATGAGGCTGAGTGTCTGGTGAAAGTCCAGGGCAGCGGAGGCACCACTCCAGGGGCTGAGAGGAACATCTGTGCCCCATTTAGTGATGTTTCTCCTCCTTTTAATTTCCCTTGTTTTTCTTCTCTTTGGTTTAAGAGTTTATAAACTCAGTCTGTCTCTCTATCTACCTTTCTGCTTCTCAGGTGCACGTGTTTTTTCCCACAGCTGGGCTAACAGATTATCACTCGGCCTTGCTCTGGGGCACAGGGGTCACAGGGGGTTAAATGGCAAGTCCAAGGGAACTGTCCAAGCCAGGTGTGTGTGTGTGAGTGTGTGTGTGTGCTTGTGTTCATCCTGAATGTGCAGCCATCTCTCTTGGGTTTGAGCACCGACTCTCCTCTCGACCCTGCGCCTCCCGCACTGCTCTGCACTCTGCTCTCATTTATTCCACATAATGACACGCACACACACTCCAGCACGAGCTGTTTCACCAAGCGGCCTCTCGCCTCAAGTCCAGATAAATACAAGGACACACACAATACATAATACAATAAACACACATAGATACACACAAGGCAATGTCACTGCATTCTTATCTGTGCTGTTCCTCCTTGTCGCTCCCGAAGAATTTATTAAAGACGGTGGCTAGCGGTGTTTGGCCGTGTGTGTGCATCTGCACATATATGCACCGGTGTGTGTGAGAGTGAGTGTGTATCTCCAGGGTAGCAGGTGGCCAGTGGAGTAAGACAGGAGATGAATGGAGAGAGCAGGAGAGCGGCGGAGCATGGTTGGGCCAGGCCATGGGGGACAACATGGCTAGTCATTTATTAGAGGCCAACACACATATACACACACACACACACACCTTGCACGCATGCAGTCAAATTCAATGCTTCCCTTAACACAAACACACACACACATTTACACACCTTCTGTCACAAATACATATGCAAATACACATACACAAGTATATATGATCCCAAAGGCTTATACAGCACACACACATGCATGCATGCACACACACACGCTCACACACACTGACCTAGTATCGACCACTCTCCATTCATCTAGCTTAAGTAGAGCAACACTATCCACAGACACAAAACTATATCTTTCGAACTTCAGCCACACTTGTGTGTGTGTGTGACTGTTGATGTGTGTCGATGTGTGTGTGTGTGTGTGTGAAGATGTCTGGCTCAGGGGCAGCCTTCGATAAGTCAAGCTTCTCTTTTTGTCTTGAGATGTTTATCGTTTTCTGACCCATTTTGTGTCTTTGGCCTCTTGCTCACATCCCTCCTGGTGTTAATGTTCCGACACTCTAAATATATGTGCGTGTATGAAAGCGTGTGTGTGTGTGTGTGTGTGTCATTGATCCAGCTGGAAGCAGTGTGCGAGCGTGTGTGTAAGAGAGAGAGAGAGAGAAAGAGAGAGAGAGAGAGAGGGAGAGAGGGAGCAGTAATATTCCAGGCCTTTCATAATGATTAAAGCCTTCATTAAATTTTCATCCCAACCTGCTGTTTGCTGCTAATGGCCTTTCTGAGCCACACAGCCAAACAATAGCTAGCCGGGCACAGAAAAGGGATTTCTATCTCGCGCTCAATACCGCCCCTTGTACCCACCCCCCCCCCCCCTCCTCCATTTCCCTTTGCCTCTCTTCATCTTTTCTCAGCTTCCCTTTTCTTCCTTTACTGTCTTTTCTTTCTTCCTTTCTCTTCTTGCTTGGCCTGGGTTTTTGTGTGTGTGTGTGTGTGTGTGTGTGTGTGCTGGGTCTGGAGGCGCTGGGGCCTTTTGTTAGCGCGTTTCATTTAAACGTAGGGCAGATAATGCTCCGGGTTGGTTTGGATGCCGCACCACTGTGGCACTCTGCTAATGGGGTCTGTGAAGACACTGCTCTCTCTCTCCTTCACTCTCCTCTCCTTCTCTTCTCCCTTCTGCCTTTTCCTTCCCCCTTCCTCTTCCCCCTCCCCCCTTCTCTCTCTCTCTCTCTCTCTCTCTCTCTCTCTCTCTCTCTCTCTGCGCTGGCTGACTCATAAAGATCCATTATTGTTGGTTTTTTCCTGTGCGGCCGGTTCATGAGGTCCAGTGAAGCAGCGAACAACCCAAAACAGCTCAGTTCAACAAACAGCCCAGTTTTTTTTTTTTTTTTTTTTGGTAAAATGTGCCACAACAGGCCTCTCTATCGACTGGAATAAAAACAACCAGCCGGCAAGCGCTGACCAGCAGTCTCTGACGCTTTCAAAACCTTACAGAAAAGCCTGGAAAATAAGGTTAGCATGTCGCAGCTTGAAATGAAAGCCTGTTGATGCACCGGGGGGCACACGGACACACACACAAGTACATGTGCACCTAACATTTAGAGACAAATACACACTGTGCAGCTGCTGCATGGTTCTTTCACCTTTTGGGCACAAAGGGCTGCATTTGAGGCTGCATACAGTTCACAGAAATGTTTGAATAGAAATCATAGCAGAGGTGGATTTAGACGCTAAAGAGAAAGTATGGAGGTGTATAAGAAGATCTAGTGGATTTTTCAGCATGCTTCAGCTTTAGAGGTCTTCACAGGCCCATTCACTTCTGAGGAAATGAGACCTGACCGAGGATCTGAGTCAGACCGGGTCCCAATTACACTCCAATTACAGTCTCGTTTTGTGCCACTGGTCTTGGGTCTGTGTGTCACTGTGTCTAATAAAAGAGTTGATGTGAATGGGTCAGAGTGTTCTCAGTATCACATGTGGTGTAAAAGTAGAGTAGCTCCTTTAGGAAGAGCTCAGCGTGTAGCGTTGTGTGTGTGTGTGTGTGTGCTGTCAAGAGCTGCTCCCGGATCAGACAGATACGGATCAAAGCAGAATAATGTCAGCTATAAAACTGTGACTGAAGGAGTGAATGTACAGTTTGAGCTACAGTTCATAGTCGGGAAATAAACGCTACAGCTCCTCAAGACTCAAGCCGAGTTCCCATATTTTGTTTGCCAACTTCTGAGGAAAGTGACGGGGGTTAACCCCAGAGTTAGCGCCAACCTCAGCAATGGAGCAGAAAACAAATTCGCCCCTGTATTTGCAACCATGGTTTGGAAGCTGAAGCATACTGAATTGCTTAGAAAATGATTCCCCTCTGTCTATTGTCTAGTTGACTACAGAATAGTTTCTTGTTGGTACAGGAGGTGAAAACAGGACTTTCAGTTATGTCTATAAATGAGTCTTTTAAGGGTATAAGCTATAAAAAAAAAAAAAAATTAGTTCTATGAGCGACGCTGCTTGTTAATTGATGGCACAGTGTCGGTGACCTTATATAGGGTCTGATCATCTTTGGGTCTATTCAGCTCAGGTTTGACTGTGAACAGATCCCCTTTGATGGGGTATGCTTTGAGTTTGGTAGGCTTACTTAGACCAGTAATCTGCTCGGCTGAAGTGCCCTTCAACAAGGCAGCAGCACCCCACCAGCTTCAGGCTCCCGTTTTAAAACTGACACTGAACTCCCCGTGTAGCACATCAAATATTTCTCCACCAATAAAGCACCACGTTATTTATATTGCCCCGTCCTCCTAAAGGAGATGGACACCTGTTGGCGATCCCTTTATCACATTATCACTATCACATGCGTTTCATAGTGATAGATACAGACGTATCTGCCCGGTGGAAATTAGAGTTGGCCAAAGGCTAATTTTATCTCTTTTCCCGACTCCAACTGTTGGCCCAAGGCTAAATTTGAGAATGAAATGTGGGGGCTAATCAAGTTAAGCTATGTAGCCCTGGGCAAAAATCTGGTTTAGCCTCTTCAACAGTGTGTGAAGTCTTTATCTGAGGGCTGAGAGAGCGTTTAACCAAACGTTACAAAGGTAGCAGGAAAACTGACAAGTTACATTTAACCCTCACTGATTATTAAGCTCAAAGAAATCTTAATGTGAGTGTGCCACCCGCTTAAAAATGAAAGCCGGGAAACATTTGGAGAGGTGTTAAGATATCCATGTATGTTTGGCAGGCTTTTCACACACTCAAGCACACACTCCACACACATGGACACATGCATGCACACACACATATCTTATTTGTCAGGTTGTGATAAATATGCAAAGCATGGTGGACAATAGGCCCAAACAGCTAATGCTGTCTGTCTGTGTGCTGGAAAAACAAAGGCTCGCCTCTCATCTGAAAGTGTGTGGGTTCATAACAGAGGGAGAGAGAGAGGGAGTGATAGAGCCATAGAGAAAACAAGACAGAAAGAAAGAAGACGAGAGCAAGGACAACAGAGTGTGATAAAAGGCACAGAGCCAGAGAGACGGGAGACGAGAGAGTTGCAGATCACACATCTGGCTGCACAAGCATCCCCTTTCATCACTGACCTTCTGGTTCGTTCTTGATCAGCTCCTCCATCTTGCGCTGTTTCAGTGTGTCCACCACATCTGCCAGGCTGCCCTTGCGTCTCTCAGGAGTCCCCAGGGTGCCCGTGGCTGAACCCCCGTCGCTACAGGGCCGTCCCCCGCCTCCACCCTCCTCTTTGCCTGGTGAGGTAGAATTGTGCTGGGGGTAAGGACTCAGGGAGCTCCCCTTAGTGCCGTCATGGTCCTGAGGGGAGGAGAGGAGAGGTTGGGTAAAGAAAGAAAGAAATTATTAGTTTTCAAAAATCACCTCAACTTTAAGACATAATTAAATAAACTGTGGGAGAAAAAAAAAGTAGGAGGAGGTGGGGGAGGAGCTGGCATACACCCACTCATTATCTCCATCCTCCTCTCTTTCTCTTGCTCCCCTTTATTCTTTTGCATCTCCCCTTCCCATAGCCCAGTGCAACCAACTTTCATCACCGGCCAGTTATCTCAAGTTAGGGCATACTTCTTCTCTCTCTTTTTCCCTCACATCCTCTGGAATCTGCATTTGACTGACTTGGAGGTACTTGACAGAACGAACACATGAAACAGCAGCGAAAGCCTCCGCACACTCTTAGAGTCACGCTAACTCTTCATTACAAAGCCTTCAACAGCTCAGCTTTGAGGGACGTCCAACGCTACTGTACCGAATCCCAAGCCCAAGTTTCAGCGCTGCGCTACTTTTGTCCTAAGATTTGTGACAATTAATGCTGAAGATGCAACTCCATCAAACAGAAAAATCACAAAAAAACAGATAAAGCTTTGGAACAGTGTCAAATCATTTCCATAAACTTATGAAAGATGTGAAAGGGGTAAAAAAAAAAACAAAAAAAAAACAGACAAAATAGCAATCAGCATGACAGCTACAAAATATAATATATACAGCTCAAAGTAAAGCTCTGTGGCTTATGCCAAGCTGTCATGATGAATAATTATCCTGCTGTCTTGTGGCTAAATTTACAGTTTAAACATGGTAAGTTTAATGATCTTTGGATCCTCTTAAAAAAAAAAAAAAACCTGCACTCTTGCAGACAAAATATTATTTTGAAAAAAATGTATGTAGTATGGAAACCAATGATGAGAATAGTTAAACTTTTACAATGAAAATATTTGCATATTCGTAGATTCTGGGTTTTTATTTTTTAAAGAGGGAGAAGGAGTAGAACTTCTGAATCTGAATAAACGGAAACAAAAAAAAACAAAAGAAGCTTGACAGCAGCTGAGCGGTAAGTAACTTCCAGCATCTTAATCTTTGACCCAATAAAACCTGTGTTTGTTTGGACAGACTTAATGCCGGCTCAGCCCAATTAATAGTGACACTGCCTGAGAGGGAGGGCAGCGTCAGATTCAAGAGAGCGCACACACACACACACACACACACACGCACACGCACACACACACACACACACACACACACACACACACACACACACACACACACCATCTCTTTGTCACACATACTATTGTATAAATGTTCTAAATGCATACAAGCAAATACGCGTACGCTCCCACTTGCAAAAACAGGTGTGTTAAAGTGTGTGTCGTGCTGTTTAATTACAGAAACAAGTGAGTGAGTCAGTCAGTCAATCAGCCAGCCAGTCTGTCAGCTCAGCTCTTTGCAGACAGGAGGGTCAATGGTCCACAGGGTTAATCTTTGGCTAATCTGACTACAGTATGGAGCATGCCACCTGGGACAGCAGCACACATATACAGTACCTCTGTTTGTCTGTGTGTGTGTGTGTGTGTGCATGTGTGTGTGTCTGTGTGTGTGTGTGCGTGTGCGTGTGTGTGTGCGAAACAGAAAGTTAGTGGTGCATTCCAGCTGCATTAATGATATTATGGCGTTTTAAGGCGGAGATGGTTTTGTAATCATTAACTCGCAGGCTGCTGGTGGAAGTGGAACTTAATACTGAGATCACAGTCCACAATGAAGTCATCTAGACCCCAGATGACTCCATTTTCTATTCTTTTCTATCCTATAGGCAAAGTAATTTCTTTTTTTTATAAAGGCTTCCATTTCAGCTGAGGAGAAAAAAAAACCTCCTCTAAACAAACTCTCAACTCACTCCTCTGCGTTCTACTGAGAGAATAAAGCCAGACAGAGGCGTTCAATATTGACGATGCTTTCATTGTCAGTGGCCAAACACAATATGAGAGGTACAGAAGACCATTATCACATGGCATTTTCTACACTTCACTGACTCTCTCTCTCTCTCTCTGGGTCTGTGTGTTTCCACACTCTGAATAAGTCAGCGCGCTCAATAATTCACAAATTCTCTCCTCGGCGCTCTTGCACATGCATTGTAACGGAGGGACAGAGTGTGACAGCGATGATACGGCTGTAGCAGTTGTATATATACTGCATGATTGTGTGATGAGGCTTCAGTCAGACGCTGTTGAGACTGCTAACTCGCCGGCTGAGGGCTGTGCTGCGCTGGGAAAGTGCCTTGTGATCTTAAAGCACCCAAAGACTTTACTCTTCTCCTCTCACCACCTGACCAACTTCCTGCTCCGACCTACTCCTGTCTTTCTTTGTTGCCTCCTTTCTTCCGTCACCCTCTCCCCTGTTCTTCAGATTAGGGAAATTCAGACTTCAAAATGAGCGGCTTTGTGATTATGAGTTGCATCAGCGCCGACACGACATGCAAATGTATGGAGACAAGAGAGAGAGAGAGAGAGAGAGAGAGAGAGAAGGAGTGTAAGCGGGTAGAAGTCAGAGAAAGAAAGAAGGAAAGGAGAAAGAGAGACGGAGAGAGAAGCGATGTTATTAGAGGAAATGAGAGAAAGCGAGTTGACAGAGATACAGGGAGGAAGAGAGAGAAAGAGAGAGAGAGGGAGAGAGAGAGAGAGGAAGGCAGGCATCTTGAAGGCAGCGGTCACACCTGTCACATCCCATTTATCTAATCCAGCGCCTACTTAAAACAGCCGCACTCTTTCTTTCGAGAAAGATGTCGCGCAAACAAAACAAACAGAACAAGAATACGGGAGGGAGATGGAGGGGAGAGAAGGGGGGGGGTAGAGTTTGGGGGGTGAGGGGTTGTCGGATCTCTTTCCTCTGTCAGAAAGCTGCCAGGGAGATGTCATCTCGCTGCGTCCAACAATGGAGGTCATTTCCCAATCAAAGGGAATTAGCAGGGAGCCGTGGCTTCTTCAAAGACCTGGTACATTAGGGCCCATGACATTATTTATGTGTGAAGTCAGACAGACAGCCCTTATCCCAAAGGCAACTTAAATGGCTTATGATTTTCTTTTTCCCATCAACCTCCCAACATATAATCCATGTGCGTTGCTGGCGATTTGCACTGCAAAGTCCAACACAGAGGGATCAAAAAAAAAAAAAAAAACAAGACACAAGACAGGCTCTCTATTGTAAACGAGTGTCACTCAGTCCGTGTGTGTGTGTGTGTGTGTGTGTGTGTGTGTGCGCACACGCAGCGACATGTTTCTCTGCTCCTGCTCTAACGCGGGTTGCAAAACTTTTTCTCATCAACATGCATTTATTCATAAGTACAAACAGAAATTCTGGATACTGTAAACGTTCATGCCCTCCTCTCGGTGCATGTGTGCGAGCAGGTTTCTGCCATTTCTGTGCATATATGTGTGACACTGTGAGTGCACATAGCCTGTAGGTGTGCGTGTGTGTGTAAATGTGTGAGTGCCTGCATACATGTATTTATATGCACTGGATGTGGCAGGCTGGCAGTGTGGGCGGTTCTGCCTTTAGTTTGCAGATGTCAATTCTCTTCCAAATGACTGGAACAAAGTAAAAATTGCGCCTCACTCTCTTTATCCTTTTACTGCCTCTGCAATGGAACCGAATTAAACAACTTTTGTCTTCTTAAGCTCATCTGTGAGGGGATGTTGGTTTAAAAACACTTAACTCTTGCCAGAAAAAGAGGAAAAAAAAAATCCAAATGCTATTTTTTTCCTACAGCCAGCACAGATGCCGCTGTTCATCTTCTTCTTTTTTTTTTTTTTTTATTCCTTCGTCTTCTTCCCTTCCTCCTTCTCTGTTGCCCGATAGAACAAACTCACTCTCTCTCTCTGTGCTATAGCCTGACATGTCTTGGACTGTGCAAGGTGTATGTGTGAAAAACAATATTTGATGCTTGGCGCGTCGCCGTAGATCAAGGCATGGACAATGTGGCAGTAGGAAGAACTGGAAACAGCTGCTGAACTAAAATACATGCACAAATACACACTGAGAGAATGTCACTGATCACTCCTGCAGGGGGGTAAAGACTTAGCTCTGCGCCAGAGCTGCCAATCTCAACGACATACACTTAACACACCTCCGACACACTGCCAAACACATACACACACACACATGCGCGCACGCACACACACACACACACACACACACACACACACACACACACACACACACACCAAATCTCTTTACATGCCATGGCTAAACACAGAGACTGTCAGTTTTGACTTGGAGGTCCCTCAGGCTGGGACAAGCAGGCAAACACACACATTACTTTTATCCTCCTGTTCCGACAATATGGTTCAACTTCACCATGGAAACCTCACATTAAAAAGAGAAATATATATTTACTGTGACATTGATAATTATTTCAGTATATTAACATCAATGCTTATTTCAAAGCAAAATTAAAATAATTGCAATTGAATTACTTAAGAAATGCTAATTGTCTATTTAAACTTATTGTCCATGAATTACACACTTGCCCTTTCCTTATCTAAAAACATGCAGCTGTATTTTCTGTATTTTAAATAGCAGTTTGGCTAAAATGCATGCCAGTATATTTTACCACGACCCCTCACTGTTGACAGGCAAGCGTGTGTTGATTCATTAGTGCATCACTGGCATGAGAAATTAAGTGTGACCACTGTGTCTCAAGACTGCTCAATGACTGTGTTAAATCTGTCAAATTCACATGAGCACACACACGCATGCACGCACGCACGCACACGCGCACACACACACACACACACACATAATCACACATACAAATTACACAAAAAGAGGGATAGAGAGGGTTTGTGGAGGAAAATGAATAAGAAATAATGCCTGATGAAATATCTTTATAGTTTTCTATCGTGTGAGCGTGCATCCCGCCTGTTAATGAAATAATTAGTGTTTGTCCATTAACACATTTATGAGAGAAGATGCTTGCCTCTGCCTGATGTGAAAACATTTCTTTCTGCAAGGGGTTTGCAAAACACAAACACAAAAGACCTAAAAGAGAGCAAATAGGGAAGAAAGATGTTATATAATGTTATATGTTATATATAAGATGCTATTCTCTTCAATGTGTCCTGTTATAATGATTCACCATGTTTACTTTGTTTCTATCACAAATAAAGTTAGAGATCCATCCTTTAATAACCCGTGGGTGCATCATAACCACATTTGTTGTGATGATTGGGCGACCTCACTGAACTGCTACTAAAATCCTTCCCATCAGGCGTTTGAACTGAGCTGCTCTCAGCCAATCAGGGTCCAGCTGCACGGTGAGAACTTCACATTCAGTAAAACACCCTTTTAGCTAAACTACATTCATTTGCAAACCATTATGAGGAGCACTATTCTTATCCACAGCCAGGGTTTGTACAAAAACAAAAATTTTACAAAAGTGAATAATCCGACACCTTTCAGGCTTTTAAAATATGTGTGAGTGCTGTTTTTATTCCCTGTGTGTGTGTGTGTGTGTGTGTGTGTGTGTGTGTGTGTGTGTGTGTAGGGGGGGGGGGGGGGGGGGGTCCAGGGGGGGGCGGCTGTACAGCTGCAGCAGGCAGGTAAAGTGGTCTGGCCAAAGCTGAGCAGGCAGGCGAGGCAGGCGGGATGAAGAGGTCAGTGTGTAGCTGAGCGCTTCTGCGCCGCCGTGTTAATTTACTATGACAAGATAAAGCTGTAATCTCACCCCCTCCTCCCTCACCTCCCTTTCCTCTCTTCTCGCTTTCCCCCGCTGCCTCACTTCCAAGTCAACCGGTCGCCTATGAGCCATTTACTTCCCCCCTATCACTTTACGACAATTGCCCTCAGAGAGGGAGAGAGAGAGAGAGACCCCCACCCCACTCCTTTAGAGTCCCACCGACACCCCCGCCTTGTTGTAAATCTCCTTCTCCCTCTCCATCTCTCTCTCCGTTTCTCTTCATCCACTCTTCACTGACAGTCAGCGGAGAAGGGATTGAAAAACTTAACACACATCTTACAACATGCCAAGCAGGCAGTCGGATAAGCCCCCATCCCACCCGCCAGACACACACACACCCTGCTTGCCACTTAATAATCCACATCAACTATTATGCTGTGTATGAGCCCCCCCCCCCTAACAACACAAGTCCTTCCAACACACTCATCAGAAAATCACATCAAAATTTGCACTACATATTAATGAGACTGATGTTTGTATATTTTTTGTGTTTTGTGTAAATATAACAGATACATTTATCTTAATTAACCAGGGATAATCAAATCACTCTCTTCAAAAGATAACATGGTATATGTGTGTGAATATGTGTTTGCACGTGTGTGTGTGTGTGTGTGTTTGTGCTCCCCCACGGTCCCAGGACTTTGGTTTACAGTCGGCACCTGCCACACATGCAGAGTCCACCGTGGGAGGGGCCTACAGGCTAATCAGCGGGCTAATTACAGAATTAGCCTTCCATTACAGCTCCTAAGCACCGTTTCATTGTTTTATCATCGGTATGGGGGAAAGGTCGACGGTTGTTATCAGAGCACTGCTGTGACAAGGTGTGTGCCTGTGTGTATCAAGGTGAGGGCTCAGGGGAAAGCACTGACACCGTGTCACACACAAAGTGAAAACACACTGCAGCGGGAAAAAAGAGGTTCATCACATGTTTGCCATGGAGGATAGTCAACAATTACTTATGCAAACACAAAACACAATTTAGAAAATAAAAACGAAATAATGCGTACGAGCATCATGTAATACCCTACACAGTCATGTAATCACACTTCTGCACTGAACATATATTGTAAATCACACCACATGTATAGAATGTGTAATGAGCCACATGCAGGGAGACAGTCATCTTTAAACGCACACATAGCTGTGTACTCACAAACACACACATCAACTAACAGCAGTTTACAATAAAAGTATACACTGCGAGTCCTACACTATTATTTAACCTGAATCACACAGAAGATGAAACTGTGCAAACACACACACACACACACACACACACACACACACACACACACACACACACACACACACACACACACACACACACACACACTCAAAAGCACTTACAAAAACAGAGCCATACATTCAGCGCCACCAACAATGTCACACTTCATCCCAAAGAAAATGACTCACTGCAATGGCTCACATTTTGCAGTCACGCAACTGTGCATCAAGCGGGCTCAAGGCGACGGCTGGTGGCGCGCACATAAAAGCAAAAACACGTGCGCGCCCAAACAGTAGCCTTGAACCTTCGTTTTTTTCCCCCATTTAAAAAAAAAAAACAAAAAAAACAACACCTACCACAACCTCCATCTCTAAGCTTCCAAACTGCTTTTCACTCATAGAGAAAGTCCATTTCTGCCTCTTTAGAAATCTCACTCTTTTCATGTCTATCAAATACATATATTTTGTTTCCTCATTGCTGAGATTTGTGCAGTTGCTTGTGATGGGGGTTTTAAAGGTGACTCTCAAGTCACCATAAGGAGAATAAACAACATGCTAAAATCAAAGGGATCCAGACTGTAAATCCAATCATTTTGTTTTGAATATGCAGAAACATTTCTGTTTACTTGTCCAGAAATTACTGGAAATTCAATATAAACAAGATAATTCTAATTATTTTGAACATGTTTCATTCCTGAAACTGCATTATATACCCATTTCAAAAGATAGCAAATAAAAGAAGTTAATTTCTAGCCAAGTACATCCACAGAAATAAAACATTTTTCAAAGCAAAGGTTGTAATTTACTGGCACCGGGTGCTAACTGCTTCTCCTGCTCATTTACGAAGCTTGTGTTACAGAGAGGGCTACGCTACGCCCTCGCCGCTGACTATCCCTGCGTAATGCTGGAGGTTAGGATTACGGTGAACATAATCTGATCTGGGGTCTGTGCCCCGGGATTCACTTTCACAACCTCGAGCCTCTCATACACAGAAAGGCAAACGGCATTACAGGGCTGAGACCAACAGAGACAGAGAGATGGAGGCCAAGCACCCAGTGACGAGGCCTGCACAGTGAACTTTTTTTTTTTTTTAAAACAACAGAAACAGAAATGGATATATGTCATTTAAATTTGATTTTGTTTACTGTTGTTTTATCTTTAAGTGAATGGAGTGCCAGTGTTCCAGGAATGTAAGAGACATGTTGAGGAGACATTCTGCAGACACTGCAGCACAAAATAAGTTCATATTAATGGACTTTGTCACTCATGTGAAATGTTCTTTGTTTTGCATCTATTTGTTGGGACAGTCATGTTCTAAGTTTTGAAACTACAGTTCCCTTAATTCTTTTCGGGGATGTAAACAGGAAGTATAATGTTGCCATGGTTTCAGTGAGTTACACTGTCGTCTACAACTTGAGCTCCGACTTTAGCCTCCGTTCGTTTACATTTTAGCGAAACCACCATTTAGAAAATGCAGAATTAGCTGTTAGCAGATCCTGTTTGGAATAAACCTGCGCACCTGAAGAGAACTGATTATTTTGAGACTGAAGAAACCGTAAAAACATGACGACTCTCAAGCAAGCTCAGGAGTTATTAGACGTGTTTTGTTTCCAGTGATTTTCTAAGTGGATTTAGGGATGTGCATTGTCAGTGAACATCAGATAATGATGTCCTCGGGAGGTGTAAGCCACACTGAATCTAAAACGTGTGTGTCATGGCACTTCTAGCTAATGTGTTTTTCTTATATTAAACATTACTGAAATTTAAAAAAAAAAAAAAGTTTTTCAACCGGAGAGCAAAGTGATTTGAAAACTCAGGTGAGTTGTGAAGCAAAACCTGAAGCTGTAGCGTGCTGCGGGTCGCACCATGTTGTACCTGTTTCAAAGCACGACCCGTGAGCCGGCGCTCGAGGCCGCGGTCGCCCATAGGTGGGTCCTTTCAACCACAGAGACACTAAATGACATCGGGCATGAAAGCGGTAGCCGTCCTTACCATGTTGGGGGGGCTGTCCAAGTTGCGGTTGGGGGGCGAGCGAGGGGACACCTTGCCGCAGTAGGAGGCCAGGGGGAGGTGGATGACACCGCCCAGTCCCTCGCTCTCCTCATCCTCCACTCGCTGTCTGCTGGTTGCCATGGTTACCTCTCCATCTGTCCCCCCATATGGAGAGGCTGGTCGCTTGGAAGACATCCTGGAAAAAAAAAGGAGGGAGAAGAAGGGAGATAGAAAGACAGAGAGAGGAGGAAAAACAGGAGGAAGAGTGAGCAATATTCAAAGGATGATATAACAGGTCGAGAACTGGAGTTATATGATGGTGGCAACAGAGAGTGTGGAGCTTCCTGTGGATGGATCTAGTTCCTGTAAATTCCTGGATAGTCCAACTCCCATTTTTTTTTTTTATCCACTTTGTGTGTATACTATAGCAAAATACTCCCATGAAGACATCTTTAAGTCCTTCCTGCAGGTATTCACCAAATCCGATTCAGCTCAACAACCTACATCAATTCTCTATCTTCCCTTTTCTCTGGATTAGTTTTTTTTTTTTTTTTGCACATTCAGCACATTCAGACGACAGAGCTCTCCCAGTGCAATTCCTCACAATATCCCCTTCAGTCGGTTTGTGAGCACCCAGCTCCTTGGCAGACCTTCAAACACACTCTCAGGTCTTACAGTATGTTTACCATGGGGGCCATTCAACGTTCACGTTTCCAAAAGACGGGGCCATTACTGCAAATGGAGCCCGCTTGCACTGGCATTGTTGAGGAAATGACCATGTCTTGACAATGGGCTTTCAGAGAGAGACATAGAGTGCGAAAGAGGGAAAAAAAAGAAAGAAAGAGAGAGAGAGAGAGAGAGAGAGAGAGAGAGAGAGAGAGAGAGAGAGAGAGAGAGAGAGAGAGAGAGAGAGAGAGAGAGAGAGAGAGAGAGAGAGAGAGAGAGAGAGAGAGAGAGAGAGAGAGAGAGATAGTGAGAGCAGTATGCACAGTGACAATTATATGTGTTTATGAAAACCTCTGGACAATAGAGGAACTGGAGGAAAATAGCAAGCAACACAAGGGCCCCGCTGTTTGCATTTGTTACTGTGGCTTTGTTCCCTTGAAAAGAAGGAAAGGATATAAAGCCACATCTATTAGGTGAACTCTGTCTCTCACAAGGTAAATTTGCCTCCCTGTACTTCAGCTGAATAGGGATGAAGTGACTATGTGGCAATAATAGAATTTAATGTGGTTCTCAGGATCGCCTGAGTGCTTTCAGATGCACTTGTCAGCCTTGAAGCCACTGTGACTATGACCCTGGGTAATAGGCTGCTAACACTCAGTCGCACAGAGGCAACGCATGACAGGGATGGAGGGATGGAGGCGTGGATGGAGGGATGGAGAGACTGTGAAAACTGGAGGGGAGGGGTGTGCGAGTGTTTGTGAGATGGGAAGCGGCTGAAAACAAGAAATAAGCAACAGGCGTCCGACTCTCAAACCCCTCTCTACCTCTTTCGTTCCTCTCGTTTCACAAGCTGTTTTCTGCTCGTTCTCTCTTTCGCTACATCATCAAGTCTTCATCCTCCATCCATACATCGTCTGTCTCTGATTTGCTCCGTCTTCCTCTCCGGCCTTCCTCTCTTAAATTCTTCCCCTCTCTCCCCCCCTGCTTGTCTCCAGTAAACTGATTACCCTCTTGACTCTATTGGATTTCCTCTGGACTGTACATCTGGCATTGTTCCTAGGAGCAGCCCTGCCACTAATTCATTGCTTATTTACCTTATGACAGTGGAAAGGCAAACAATATTGAGTGCTGCTCACTGGAGGCGATGAGGACAGCGCCACGCTACGAAACCCAACCCAAAATGTTGCTTTATCACAGGGATGGTTAAGGTCAAAATTGAATCAACTACGCTCCAGAAATACTGTAAAAAAAAAATTAAAAAAAAGACTAACTTTCCACTGTAGTGATGTAATTCAATAAGCTTAATTGTTTTTGGAAGATTTTGCCTCCAAGATTTCTAGACCTCATAGATAATCTAATAATTTAAACCAGTTTACAAATTGGTGTTATCATGTGCATATTGCTGAGGAACTTTTTTTTTTTTTATCTCCAGAAAGTCAAGTTTTCAGGAACACAGAGGCTGTTTTGTTTGCTTTGCATGCATTTTTGAGTTTCAATGGGCTCTGCAGAGCTTTTAAAGGTTGTGCAATCTCACCTACTGATGAGGGACCCATGTAATACTTCATTTGGAGTTAAATCAGAAAATTATAAAATCACCACAACAGAGAAGTGCAGTTTTTACTACTACATCAAATTCTGTAAAAGTACAGTCTCAGTATTTTAATTGCTTTTTTGTACGTTTTCCTCACTGCTGAACAAGTTAGAATTTCATGTAGGTCAGCGTGGAGACACACACACGTACACACACACACACACACAGACGTTTCTGGGAGTCAACAGAGTGGAATGTGTATCAGCAGCTGATTTCTTTATCTGTTTTTCTTGGACGCTCTACCTACGTGGGCTTGCTCAGCAAAAGCTGAGGCCATAAATGACCAGTAAAGATGCTCTATTTGTTTCAATGACAAAAGGCTTCAGAGATAAGACGCCACGCTGCTATCATTAAATGCAATAGATATTAAAACTGAAATTGACTTTTGATAACACTTATGGATACGGTGAAAGAGGCGAAAACTGTGTGTGGGTGAGTGTGCGCAAAACTTTTAAACACACACAAAAGTGCACATACATAGAACAGAGGCTCTCAACACTGCAGGTCTGTCTGTTTACTTTACCTCCTTTCACTCTCTCACACTGAAGCCTTTTGTTTCTCACACACACACACACACACACGCACACACACACACACACACACACGCACACACACACACGCACACACACACGCACGTACACGCACGCACACATACACACATCTCCCCTTGTGTCCCATATGTGCACACGTCTGCCTAGCCATAACCCCTTCACACAGACCTGGGGTCAGTTTTGAATCCGCTCACCTCACTGATGTTGCACTTTGGCTCAGCTATAGAAAGCAGGAATTTTGTTTTTTATTATTTTATTGTCTTTATCATTTAACCACAGTAGCCACACTGGCGTTTCTAAATGGAGAGGCAATCCATAGACAAGAACAGTTACACATTAACACAGGAAGCAACACAGATATCCAAAAACTCTGCAGGCCAGAGAGAGCACTTCACTCTCCTGAAGAAAATAACTGCGCTTCATTTCATCATTCTTTTTGCTGTATTTTGCCCCTCTTCTTCTTTTTCACCCCCCCACCTCTGCTACTACTTCCTCTGAGGTGGGTGTCTATGAATGGGGCGGCCGTTCACAGCTCCTCTCCGGCTATAAAATCCCTCTCTCCCTCCCGTTCGCCTTTGAAGTGGAATTACTATACAATTGGGCACGGCGGGTGTGCAGGTTACGCCGGCTACTTCATTTAAAGTTTGGCAGGGGCTGTCACGCCGGGAGAGACCCGGAGGAAGACGTTTGAAAGCGCGGAGCGATGCGAGGATTAAAAAAGATGAGGTTTTATTAAGTCGATAAATTGGCAGCATCGTCCAGGTCATAATTAGAGAATATTAGCATAATTTTGCCCCATCTTACAAAGCCAAAAATTCAACATCTCACGCCAAACGCAGTCTCTAACACACACACACACACACACACACACACACACACACACACGCTGCTAGCCCTTTCTATAAAGCACAGTAATGACATCTCAAATGACATAACACCACTGCAACAATATTGCAGTGTATTTTTTGATTTACAAATCAAATTAATAAGTAAACTCCAAAGAAACAAAATTATAATCAGCCGTTTGTCTTTTCTACCCATCAACCTCTCTCTCTCTCACACACACACACACACACACACCCACACACACACACACACACACACACACACACACACACACACACACACACACACACACACACACACAACTATGCACACAGTGAGAGCTCTAAGCTGAGATTAGAGCACCACTTCCCCTTGGCTTTTTGATGATTAGCGGCTCCTCGGCTAAGTCCCTCTCATATCACATATGTCCACTGCTGCTAAGTCACTAATCGGACAGAGACGGACGTCCATTAACGGGCCGAATAATCGCCATCGATGGTGGTTAACCGTCTCCTGGCCGTCGCTTTCTGTAATCAACGTGCCCATTTCATGTTGGCACGTCAGCAGCGGCAAGCTTACGCACACGCAAGCATGTTTAAATACAGGCAGCCGGCTTATGAACACGCAAGCGAGGGAGCTCACACATGCAAAAAACATTTAAAAAACACACACACACACACACACACACATCGAATGAATTAAGCAAAATGGGGGCAAAGATTTGTTTCAGCTTCAATGAGGAGTGAGTGAAAGACAAAGCAGCCATCGCAGAAATGTCACAGGCTATCACACACACACTTACACACACACACACGCCCGGCTCTCTCGCTCGGTGTGTCTGGCTGCTAACATAATCATACTGCTAACTGCTCTTGTTAACTCCTCTACTCAGAACAAGCTTTCAGGGAGCGTGGGAGCCTCCTCTGGAGAATTCCACAGTAAAGTGTCTATGCTTCTGCGTGTGCATATGTGTGTGTGTGTGTGTGCATATGTGTGTGTGTGTGTGTGTGTGCATATGTGTGCGTGTGTGTGTGTGCGTGTGTATGTGCTCAGCCTCTCTTTAAATTACAGCCCATTATTTCAACTACTACACAAACATGCACCGCACAGTCAGTCGAATCCATCGTCTACAGTAAAAATAAGCACGGCGGCTAATTCCAAAGTGCTGTCAAGAGTCAAAGTGACATTTGTGTGTGTGTGTGTGTGTGTTTTTTTTCCGCCACCTTGTGACTGCTGTGAACTGCCTGCCTGTCACTCAGGTGCGGGTCTATTTGCGTGGAAATGCGAGTTATCTTTGAAATTGTTCTCTGAGGGAATGGAAGGGCATATCAAAATAGTTGAGCGGAATGTGCCTTTTAGATAAGGCGCCCAGGGCGTTTTTGCCTCCGAGGAGCCGACCGCAACATTTACATCTGTATGACACCTCAGGCGGGAATTTAAACAAATGTTTCCCTCCGTGTCAAGCTATCACTCGCTTTATTGCCATCGCTTTTTTTTTTTTTCCCTTCCCCTTCTCTTTTTTTCTCCCGTTGCGTTTCCTATTCTCAGCTTTCAAAACAGTTTCTCCTCCTCGCTCTGTCTCTATCTCTCCGTCACACACTCTTGAACTTATTTTAACATCGACTGTCCTCCTGCTCTGTCCCTCTCTCTGTCTTCTTGTCTCCCTCTCCCCCCGGTGTTGTCTTACTTACTGTTCCCTCTTTACACAATCAGCTGTTTGTAAGAATGTCGCTCCATCCCTCCCTCTCTCCCTCTCTCTCGTCTTCTCTGTGCAGACTCTTAAGGATATTGCCTAATATCTATTTATAGGCTGTCCTTTTGAACAGTGGGAAGAGTGGGGCAGCAACAGTGAGGAAAGGCTGAGATGGAGGGATAAAGATTAAGGGAGGGGAGACCTCTTTCCTTGGTGTGGCTCTGTTACATTACAGCACTTTGAATATAAGTATCATATAGTTTTTTAGACTTTGAGAGGGTGTTAAGAACTTCTAAGCGTAAAAGCTACATTTCTTAAATCTCTAATGTATAAATGACGTAGAAAATTAGTGTCAAAACAAATCTAAAAACTATTTCCAAATATGTTTCGACATTGAGCGAAACTGCGCCGTAGCATCGGAAAGTAAAAATTTCCTGCTTGTTAGGACTGATGTAAAATGCCTGCTGAATTTTCCCCGACGACTTTCTCTGTTGAAATAAACAGTGTGCAATAGGGAGAAATTATGAACACAGCTCCTGCCTGTATATGCTCACACACTCCTATATACACACAGACACACCCTTACACACACACACACGCACACACACACGCACACACAAAGGAGCAGACACACACTCAGCCTCACACACAAAGCATCCTCTGTGAGGTGCCCTAAATCGGCGGCCGACAGCCCAAACCGTGTTTCCTGTCCAGCTAAACCACAAAAGGCAATAACACATAACCTAATGTCACTGCTGTTAATCACACACACACACACACACACACACACACACACACACACACACACACACACACACACACACACACCCACACACAAACACACACACACACAGACACACGCACGCACGCAAGCTGGAGAGACAGTCATGTGTTGTGTATGTGTATGTGTGTGCTGAGGGGGAAGGAGGGGGTGGGCGCAAAAGACGTGGGCTAACTCATGTGGCCTCTGGGACTACCTCTCTCTCTCTCTCTCTCTCTCTCTCTCTCTTTCTCTCCCTCTGTTTGCCTGTCTTGCTCTCTCGTCCATTCATCCACCCAAAGCTTTAGTCACCAGCAAGGCATCGCTCCACATACTTTCCCTGTCATGTTTTCAGCTTTTCCCCCTCTTTAAAACCTTATTTATGTCTTTACACTGAGTCACCGGACAACGTGATCGTCACTGACATTTCAGCACGAAAGAAAAGATGGAATAAAGAGGAAGGACAGAGGGAGGGATGAGGAAAATCTATCTATCTATCTATCTATCTATCTATCTATCTATCTATCTATCTATCTATCTATCAGTTTATGGCCGTGCAAAATCTGTCCGTGGGAAAATCTTGAGTGTTGCTATAGAAAAGGGAAGAAGAGAGGCAGAAAGACAGAGATGGGGGAGGAGGAGGGAGAGAAAAAACAGACGGAGAGAGGAAAAGTGCATCCGGTGGACGGCGGCCCCGCTCCCCTGGTGTTTTGCGAGGGGGAGACGCTGCATAATGTTTATTGAGCGAGGGACAGTGTTTTTCCATTGTTGTGCCAGGCCACTATTTGTGCTGCATTTGTTAAGCAATCCATAAAGCAGTCACAACATTTGTCTCACTGTCAGCGACTTGGCCTGCCCCTGTAAACCAGACACACACACACACACACACAGATACAAGCTCATTCTCTCACGTAAATGACAACACACAAATACGCGCACACACACACACACACACTCTCCCAGCTGGCCTCTTTCTTTCGTCCCGCACTTTGAAACTCTCCCACCTCGGCCCAAATGGTCTCCTCCTTTTTCCTCTGACCCCCACCCCCCCATCCCTCCCTCCCTCCCTCCCTCTCTCTCTCTCTCTCTCTCTCTCTCCCTCCCTCCCTCACTACCTGGAAAGACAGAGGTTTCATTGTAGCGCTCTGGGAGGGAGCTCTGAGCCTCTAACACTGTCTCCTATTGTGGATTGGAAGGATGGTAAATGGAGTGTGTGTGCGTTTCTGTGAGTGTGTGTGTGTGCCCCCCCCCACCCCTCTCTCTCTCTCTCTCTCTCTCTCTCTCCCTCCCTCCCTCACTACCTGGAAAGACAGAGGTTTCATTGTAGCGCTCTGGGAGGGAGCTCTGAGCCTCTAACACTGTCTCCTATTGTGGATTGGAAGGATGGTAAATGGAGTGTGTGTGCGTTTCTGTGAGTGTGTGTGTGTGTGTTTGACAGACAGAGAGAGAGGGAGAGAGGGCAACATAGTGAGATCAGTGGAAGACAGGATACCTAGATTGATGGATAGCTGAAGAAATGGAAGTATTAGGAGGAGAAGAAGAGAAGGAGACAACAAGGGATATGAAGTGTGAAATACTGGATGAACACACACACACACACACACATGCGTGCACGCAGCTGGAGTTTTCCTGCCCTGTTGACAATGCAATACCTCTGTCTGACCTTTGACCCCTCCTCTGCGACCTCATGTCATATGACCAGACTCTAGTTAGTCTGGAGGGACACTTCTGTCTGTCTGTCTCTCTCTGTTTTCCATACACACTTTCTCTCTCTTTGCCAGTCACTTCAAACACCCCATCACTCTCTCTCTTTTACCCCCCCCCTCCTCCCCCATCCATAAACAACAACAACTACAAGAGCAAATGAACCCTAATATTCCCCCTCCCTTTCTTCTATTGGCTATCGAAAAGGGTCAGCTGATCGCACCGGGGTGGGAGGTCGTGGTGGGAGAGAGTTGGAGGGGTGAGAGTGTGCTGAGAGAGACAAGGGAGCGACAGATGGGGCAGGAGTAGGGAGGGTGTGGGTTTAGCATTCTCCTCTGGTATTTTTCTGTCTGTCGTTCTTTCTTTCTTGCCCCCCTCTCGCTCCGTGGATGGAGACACGGTTATCAAGGCTCTCTGGGGACAGACAATATGGCCCAGACAATGGCCTCCAGTCCGAGGTGGTGGTGGTGGTGGTGGTGGGAGGGTGACGGAGGGAGCGCGAGCAAGAGAGGGAGAGGGTGAGAGAGAGAGAGGGAGGCCAGGACAGGGCCACAGGGGAAGAGAGGGGCAGAATGGCGCATTAGTTTGCAGAGCACGGACACTCTACTCAATTACTCTACTCTCTCTCTCTCTCTCTCTCTCCTTTACAGACACACACATTCTCCCCTTCCTCAAACACACACACACACACCACTTTAATCTCGCCCTTTTAAATGAAGTACAGCGACACTTACACTGGAAGCAGAACTGCTCACTTAAATTAGAAACAAGTTTTTATCACCGGCCACAAGAATTTCTCTTACAAAATAAAAGCCAATAATTATTCAAATAAATACAAATAAACAGAGGTGGAAGACACGTTTAGTAGAACCAGTAACATCACGCTATGAAAATACTTTTACTTAAGTATTAGATGAAAGTTTGAAAAGTTAAAGTACTAATTATGCAGAATGTTTTTATTGTTATACTCTATGTATATCATAATAATTATTAATACTGATGCATTAAAGTGTAAGCAGCATTTTATTGTTGCACTGGGTCAATCTGGAGCTTATTGTAACTTCTTCATATACTACTAGGTAGTTTAATCTGTAACAATGCATTATATTCCAGGAAGAGATAATTGTTTTTATATAAAATGTTAATTTGAAAAATAACTACAGCCGTCAAGTAAATGTAGCAAAGACGACAATATAAGAAATGTGTCAGAGTACAAGTACGAAGAGCAGAAAATAATTCTAAAGTAAATCACAAGTACCTGTAAACTGTACGTGAGTGCAGAATGTGACTAAATAAACTTCCTCTGCTTAAAGAAAATAATTTTTACAAATAAAAAAACAGTTTGTCTCAATGAAAATCAGTCAAATGCTTCAGGCTGCTGCCGCCGTCCGTGTTGCTGAGTGCGACGCAAGTAATGTCAGATTGTATCAGAGTGTGTCCTGCTTAAACCGTTCAAAGTGTTGACACATCCCCTGTTGACTGCCCCCCTCCCCTTCAAACTTACTGACACACACACACACACACACACACACACACACACACACACACACACACACAGACAAACACCCTAATAAATGAAGGAGACAAATGGAAGGGTGTGAAAATCCACCACTGCCTTAACACCACATCGACAGAGACCTCTTCCTCTCCTCTCTCCTCCTCCTTCACCTCTTCGAGCCCCCCTCCTCCCGCCCACCCCCAAACACCCCCTTACCACCTCCCCCCCTTACCCTTCATCTCCAGCACTCTCACTTTTCTGTAACCCTGCTTCTTCTTCTCTCCATCAGCGAGGAATGTGTCAGTTTGACCACATCGTTTCTTTCCCTTCATCTCTCCATCCGCTGCCACGGCAGCTCCCTCAAATGTCTCTGTCTTCTCGTCTGCGTTCAGGTCTCTTTAGCTTTGGCGTTCTCCGTTTTTCTCTCTCTGTGTATATTTTCTGTTCTGTTTGTGTGAACAGATGAGGCCGTGTTGGTGAAGGCAGCCTGTTTCCACTGTTTTCAGCTTCGACTGGAAATTTTGATACACAGCCGAGCGTTTAGAGAACCAAAAAATACTTTCAATCATGAAAAGCATGATTGGAATATAAAATTACAATAGAATACAATACAATAGAAGAATACTGAAGCTCTGTCAAAGAAAAAGGTGCATTTTTAACAGCTTAACAAGATGGGACAAAAATCTTATCACAAGACTTTTTTTTGGCTTAAATAAAATGAGAATTAAAATGTGTTTTTTTTTTTAACCCTCGAGGTAGATGACTGATATTTGACAAATAAAAAAATGAAAAAATGTCAGTTATGATTTCTCACTTCTAAAAAAAAAAAACTACATATGAAACAAATAAAAGACAAACCATCCTCTAAAACTCTACCAAACTCTTCTTCATCAGCTTTTTTTCCATCAAAAGTGACTCCAAGTGAATTTTAACAACTGTATGATTTAAGAAAAAGAGAAGAAGAAGAGGGCGAAGAAAAAGGGGAAGAAGTGAAGAAAAGTAGAAGAAGAGGAAGTGCGATGAGGAGATAAAGAGTAGGCACGGGTGAAGGAGGCGAGCGGACACTTACAGAGACGCAGGAACCGAGAGCATCGCGACCACCGAGGCTGGAGCGCACACACACTGGCAACTCACGGATTGGAAGATACCCCCTCTCTCACTCACTCGCCCGCTCACTCACACACATACATCCATCCACATATGAACACACACACACACACACACACACACACACACACACACACACACACACACACACACACACACACACATACACACACACACACACACACACACACACACACACACACACACACACACACACACACACACACACACACACACACACACACACACACACACACACGGCCAGAGCCACAGTGATGGAGTGCATTACTGGAAAGCAAGAGTTTTAAGCGCTCTCCTCCTAAGTCATTGTAATCCCTGCATTTATCTCCATACATTCTGCTTTTCGGTGTAATCCTTTAAATTTTTAATTCCTCCTAGCTGTTGTTATCTTTTTTTTTTTTTCTCTCTCTCTCTTCAACCACTTTGCCAGATTGAACGGTTTATTAATAACACATTTTTGCCACATCTAAATGTGTTCTTAATTCAAGGGGCCCCTGAAATCCTCCCAAACCCACCCCACCGACCCCAGTTTATCTCGCGGAGAGAAAAAAAAAAAAAAAAAAGATTAGTTTCATCGGGCAAAACAGAGCGCTACTTTAATGCAATAAAAGTCAAGCAGGCGAGGGGAGAGAGGTGAGTGTGTATGTGTCAGCGCATGCAAGTGTGTGTGTGTGTGTGTGTGTGTGTTTTAGTATTAAAACGCTGGGGTATTATAACATAATCTGTCTCTCACAGCATTAGCATCAAACAACCATTATTCCACAGGCAAAAACCACTTGTGTTGACAGTGTCAGAAAAGGGCAAGGTTAGAGGGTTCACACCTCTAAATGACGCAGGCGCGCACAAACATCAGAGGAGCACAGTGAGATTAACATTAGCATAAGTCAAGAAAAAAAACAACAACACCATGCAGATAGACAATAGGATTACTGAGGGTTTGCATGTGTTGAATTTGGATTAAGTGAAAAATAAATCGGAAATAAGTAAATTTTCAAAGAAGAGCCAGAGCAGGGGGGCAGGGTATAAACATTTCAATTCCGGGCTGAAAAAATAATTTATTTGGAGTCATTTCTCTGTTACTTTTTCAGTGTTTAAAAATATAGAAATTCTCTGTGTATTTTGGACTTGTTGATAGTGGCTTAAAATGTTCAGCTCTTACAGAAAGAGACACTGAAAACTTGCTAAAGCAGAAGTAAATAAAGTTGTGGTGAGTGGTGATGAGATGATGAAGGGATCACACATTGTGACTTTGACACACACACACACATCTTTCTCTCTTTAAGAGTCTCTTTGTCTTTCACATACACACACACAAACACTGTTTTTAGCAGTTTGTATATGGGGTAGTGAAGTGCATGAACACAACTTCAGTCAGGAGGGACAGAGGAGGAAAAAGAGAGTCATTTCTGTAACTGCTGGGACAAACACATGCATGAATACACACACACAAACACACACACAAATATAATGCCTGCTTTGCCCCAGCTTTGCATATGGTATCTCTCCCAAAACCAAAATCAATCATCAACTCTCCTTTACCATCTCTGACTCTGTCACACACACACACACACACGCACACACACACACTCTCTAGGCTCAAACTCAGCCAACTCGCGGAGACAGTTCACATGTTAAACACACAGACACACACACACACACACACACATAACACAGACTGAGTCTTCTCTTCTCAAACACACATATCTTTCTACTTTATCCTCCTATCCTCCCTTTAGCTTCTCCTCCCTAACGCTGACGCGCTCCGTCCTGTCCTCTATCTCTGTCATCTGTGTGTGAATGTGTGTGTGTGTCTGTGTAGGAGCGTGCATGTGTGTGTGAGAAAGCGTCACGTACCTGTTACACTCCTGAGGTAGCTCAGGCTCAGTGAGCATGCTGGAGTAAGGGTCCGTCTCTCTCGACAACAACAACATAAAACAGTCCCACAATGCTCAGATGAACGAGGTTAGTCTCCCCAAGACAAGACGGGATAGAAGTGATCCTTCAACCTCTCACACACGCTGCTGATTCTCTCTCTCTCTCTCTCTGTCTGTGTTCCTCTCTCTCTCTCTACTCACACACTTTCAGCCTCACACCCTCTCTCTCTCTCTCTCTCTCTGCCTCTGTCCCTTCTCTTCTCCCTCCCTCGCTGTAAGCTGTGAGATCTAGGCTCAGCTCTTAAAGGGCCAGCAGCAGAGCCTCTTTCTCTTTCGCTCGGTGTGTGTGTGTGTGTGTGAGAGAGAGTGCAGAGGGGAGGGGCCATTTGACCAGAGGGCTCGTCACTCCCTGCTCGTGCAAATGCACAGCAGTGCTGCCCCCTTCCACAAGTCTATCTCCCTCCCTCTCTCTCTCTCCGTCACACACACACACACACACACACACACACACACACACACTTGGTTTTCACACTCTCAGACAACAGTTACAGATCATGTAGACACACTTCAGAGTGATAAGGCCACTGCAAGCCCTCATGCACTTTATTAAGCAACATGAGGGGAATTAATCAATATGGTGTGAACTACACTGAACTATATGAAAAACATAAACTAGACAGACTATCTTGTTTTCACTAGTATGTTCTATAGTTTGTAGTTCTATAGTATACATGCCTTGTCTAAGCAGGATGTGAAGAGGCCAAGTTTGCTCATTAACTACCTCGAGTTAGCAGATAAAATCCTCACCTTCAAAGAGCAAAACGTCTGTAACTTTTCTAAAAAGGTTGAGATCACGCTTTCCTTCTTTCAGGTGACATGAAATGTTATGTCCGACCAAAACAAGACACTCAACTTACAGCCTCACATAAGAGAGAAAAGCATCACGTTATCTACTTTGAGAGGCTTGAACTGGTAAATATTTGCAATTATTCCTCAAGTAATGACTTAAATTTCGAGTATCAAAATTGTAGAAGATTCATTTTCCGTTCATTAACTAATCGATTATTGGGTTTGTATTGCTGATTTAATATTAAAATTTGAAGAAGAGACATGTGGAAACATGCTGTTAAGAAGACCGATCATTTCGCTTGTTTACACTGAACCAAAAAAAGCTGGCTGCAGAACAAAAATGTTTAGCTAGCATGCCAGAATTCGGGAATCAGAGACAATAACGTGTCTCCATTTTACGCAGGCGTCAATCCCGCTGTGTCGGCATAAAGGCGGAACAGCAAAGCCCCCTCCCCATTCCATGTTGGTACCTTTTCTACAGAACGGCGAGGCGGAATACAGGCAGAACATTCCCACCTTCAACAGGCTGTGTGAGTCATCTTATGGCTGAACTCAAGTATATGAGTAGAAAGATGACTGGCTGTACTTCCTGTACTTGCATGAACAATGCAGCTCATATGATGTTTTAGTTTAGTGATAGATATACCAGGTGATTATTGGATAACAGGAACAGTACTAGACACTAGCGCAGTGTTTCAGAGCCTGGAACAATGCTGTATAAAGCTGCGGGTCTGTATAATAACACAACATTTCATAGTTTTCATGGGCAGAATAAAGAAAAAAGAAGCTGAAAGTAACACTTTTTACTGCATTTTTCAAATGCTTTGGACTCATTCATGCTTAATGGGTTAACTTGTGTTGTTCCAGCCTCTTTTACTGTCCATTTGGTTCCACCATGTTAGTAAAGTGAAGCCGTTTTGTGCTCCACTCTGACACACATCATGCTTTTCACATGATTGGCTTCGCTAGCAAAATGGAGAAAAAAAAAAGAAGAAGAAAAAAAAACAGTGGACGTGAAACA
Source organism: Seriola dumerili (assembly GCF_002260705.1). Lineage (NCBI taxonomy): Eukaryota > Metazoa > Chordata > Actinopteri > Carangiformes > Carangidae > Seriola > Seriola dumerili. Next base: position 13,734,116 of record NW_019174393.1, read on the forward strand.
AACCTTGAAACAAGATTAATAAGGTATCCCAAGCTCGGAGTGAAATTCCTTCATGGGTTGCTGAATGCTCCACAACACTGTCCAGATGGGTTAAATCACATCTCTAATGCATTAAAACAATATTAATAATGCATCTCAGCATGTTATTACTATTTACAGATTGCCATTATGATTCAACAATGATGTGAAATCTACTGAACCTGGATTCATGTTTTCAAGAGGAAACAAAAAATAGAAACTTTACTGCCACTATCTTTGTCAATCTTAAGAGAAACATCACTTTATAGCTCTAACAAGTGAGAAGCAGATTTTAACCCACTTTATTCATCCATTTCTATCCATTTGTTCCACTTTCATCCTTTCTGTCTTTCCCTTTTTTCCATGTTTAAATATTGTTATTCTAAGATCTGCAGTGTTAATATGATTTTTCTATTCCAAGGACAAGCGTTGCAGGTACTGAAAATAGTGCACGTTCCCAAGCCAATCCAAAGTAGTTGGTCTCCATGGCCATAGTTTGACAAATGAGACAGAATAAAAGCTTTAACAGACTTTAATCTCCCTTCTTTTTCCTTTGGTTTGATGCAGTGAGAGGGAGACGTTTGATTCTGCAACATGGAACAGTTTCATTACAAGAAGACAGCTGAACACTTTCAACAGAACATATGCTGAAGCTCACATGCATGAATGAACGCATGCACAAACACACACGCACGCGCGCACACATGCACGCACACACACACACACACACACACACATACAGGAGCACTCACAAAATACACAAACTGACTGAAACCTTCAGCGATCACCCACACCCATTGTATCCTCAGGTATACGTACTGTATGTGTGTGTGTGTGTGTGTGTGTGTGTGTGTGTGTGTGTGTGTGTGTGTGTGTGTGTGTGTGTGTGTGTCAGTAGTGCATGCTGCTTTCAGCCCTTAGTGCTGTCAGTCACTATTAAGGGTGTGTGGTCTACGTGTCACACATACGGCCAATCCAGCTATTGTTCTGGAGAGTGCAGAGAAAAGCAGAGCTGACAGACTGCCACTTCTGTGATACTTTAACACACACACTCAGACACCGACACACACACACACACACACACATACACACACAGGAAGAAGGAGAGAAAGCAAGCCTTGTCACTGTAACTACTGTAGACAAACACACACACACACAGCATGCATACGTTCCATGAGAGCACATTAACACACACACATATTAGACAAAAACTTTTAACATTTTTCAGATGCCGACAAAATAATCTAATCACAGTCAATTTGATGTCTGCTCTGGAGCTTTAAGTCGCATCACACAGTCTTCTTTTGTCCAAGTTACCTTAAAAGTTGAGATTGAAAGTTCATTCTTGAACTTGGAAACATTTTACAAAACAATCTCACCAAAAGGTCCGTTTAATCCATTTACTCTGTGCAAGGTCAATATTGAACTCTCAACTTTTAAGCCAAAATGGACAAAAACTGTTAAAAAAAAAAGGAAATTTGAACATCTACTACTACATCATTCTCAGAAGTTGCCTCCCCTTGCTTTGTGTCCGAAGCAAGGTTATAGTGGAAATTACTTCTTTGAACAAGTCATTGAAACATTAGAAAAAAAAACTACCAGTGTACCACAACTCTTTCAAAGTCAACTGGAGACGCTGAATTTCCAAAGATACCGAAGTGAGTCAGGCAAATGGATAAAATGATATTTACCCACCCAATGTAAATATGATATAGTCTCCATGAAGAGTTGAAACAAGCTGATATGTGTGATACTGCCAGACAGTGTGTAATAAGTTAAAGGGGAAAGAAATCTGGATGTTAAAGGGAAACTCCGCTGATTTTACACATTAAAGTCTGTCTACAGGTCTCGGGGAGGGGCTCCAGAGGGAGGGCCAACTGCCTCAAGTGATGTCACTTGAATCAGCGTTGGTTTGGTCCGAACACTACAAGTTTGAAAAAAAAAAAAAAAAAAAAAAAAGTGGCGGTGTGGAGTGAGACGGAAGTGATCTTATTAAACCTCTGCAGCTCCTCATCTCTGCTCGAGGCTACATTAGCCGCCACTAACATAACACACCCAAATTTCCAACTGCCAGGTAATGACAAGGAAGAAGAAAGCTCGGAATAATAAAGAAGATATCTCGGGTTCTGCCGCACCAATTCTGATCCTTGTTTTTTAACTGTCCATTGTGAGTCCAATCGGTAGTGCACTCTTTACAGGAGGAAGGTCATCTCACCCCAGCACTTTACCGACATATTAACCCATGCACCACCAATCAATCATTACATTGTAAAATATCTGTTGTTGTCGTCTGGTGTGAACTGTACTCTGGTTTGACTTCAGAGGGAGAGATGTACTCTTTTTGTTAGTTTTGGCATTTAAATATGAGACATTTTTTTTCAAAAGCAACAGGTAGTTGAGAAACATGTGAAATCGACTTGCACTGATGTGACCCCATTATACTTTTTTAATTGTAGGAAAATACCTCTCTCTCTCTCTCTCACTCACACACACACACACATACGCACACACACACACACACACGCAGAGAGAGAGAGGCTATATAGCAGACTCTGTTAACAAAGCGACAAGTTCCCCAACCTGAACGATGGGTCATATGTCCCTGTTTGTGTGTGAAATTGTGCCTCTACGGCGGTCGTCATGGTTACAATAATAACCACACAGTTAAGCTTATGGAACAGTCACAGTTTGGTTAGGTTTGGGCACAAAAACTACTCTGTTAGGTTTTAGGACAGATCATGATTCAAGTTAAAATAATGGAACCTCCTCAGGGTGAGAGGACCTTTGTCATCATGGTTACTATAATAAACACACAGTTATGGTTGTGGAACAGTTAGTGGTTAAGAACAACGACTATTCACATGGGAGATGACCAACAGTCTCCTGTGGAAAAGCTCTGTGCCGGCACAGACATTTCTTACAGGACGGTCCCTAAGATATGAATTCACTTCTTTACATTGCTTTTGTTAACACTGAATTTATATAATTACATACATATATTCACGCACGTGTACGCATACACACACACCCACACACACACCCACACACACACACACACACACACAGACTAAGTACGCTTCCATGCCGACTTCTCCTTCTGCTCTCTATAAGACAGTAATATGAACATGTCAATGTCACCAACAATCAGTGGCATTAGTTTTCTATTTACCTAATCTAATTCATGGTCAAATGGAGAGAATACACTGGGAGGGCTAAATCTAATCGCATTCCTCGACTAAATTGAGCCCCGATTGGAAACGGCATCTCTCCTTGACCCCGTAAACAGCTGCAAAACCAATGATAACCTCATTTGTGCATTACAGAAACTTAATTTCTCCATTATGCGGCTGAGTCGGCAGCAATCGGTCAACATAACGCAGCAGCGCTGACCTGGGCACACCCCTTGGCCCGCTCCCCCCTCCCCGCTACAGACAGCTGAGAGAATGGGGATGAGGCTTGTGTTTGTCATTACCTTTCACACAATGGGTACGGCTAATAGTGGCCTTCAGAATTTACTTTGCAATGAACTTAGCAATGATTCATTTTGATTTGACAATGGATACTATAGTATATTCAGACGGTGCAGCGGGCAACGCATACGCACAACGAATGTACCGATTCTGCCGATAATATGTAGAGGTTTTTCATGAGCTTATATCGGTCCGACTGAGGGTCAGGGTTTCTCAGCAAGCCATGCTGCAAAGAAAGACCATTTAAAGGCACAGAGAGAGGGGATGAAGGGAAGAAATCTCTATATAAATATATATATATATATTAAAACGTATTCCTGAGGTATACGAATGAATGAACAAGGCCAACGGATTGTAATGTGTTCAGTGAGAGAACAGTGACAAGAAAATAAAAAGAGAGTGTTTCACCTGGTCTGAAACAAAAGAGGCTTGTTAAGTGATTCATAGGTTCATAATCGGAGTTGTGTTTTTGGAGAGGCTGGAGGGAGGTGACACAAGAAAGATGGAGGGAGAAGGTATCACAAAGCTGCTCGTATGCGGACAGGATACACACACACACACATGCAGAATTGAACACACTGTAGCGGAGAGACAGGAAAAAAAAATACCCAGAAGGAACAGCAAATATTCACAGTGCAGCAACTACACATACACATGTTCATGTTCCAAAAAAACACACTCTCATTCACAAACAGCAAAAAAATCACGCAGAAAAGCAAACATGTACACACAACACACACACACACACACACATAGAGTCCATTACAATGAAACCGTTGATGGGAGGCCCCTGTGTCGGGACCCTAACAGCTGTAGTGCATTAGGGGCCGACCATGAGCAGGGGCAGGGAGAGACCGGCAGTAAACAATCCCAAAGCCTGGAGACACACACACATACACACACACACACACACACACACACACACACACACACACACACACATATATATATATATTTACATATATAGTCACACACATCTTGCACACATTTTCACAAACATTCACGGGCCATATTATGCAAATGTGGAGACACACACATCAGACACAATGTGGCAAATCAGTAGTTATGGACCTAAGAGGGTTTTCAGTGGAAGAGCAAGATCACATCTAGAAAATGATATTGTTTGCATTTAAATTGGAGAGAAATGAGCGAGCGAGGGTTTGTTGAATATTGCTGCTCTGTGATGTTGTGAATCAAAATTCTAGGACAGAGGAGCCCAAAATTTGGCAATGTTTTTTCGATTTTCGCTCGTAGCCATTTACAGCAAGACGGAATGGAAATGTTCATCCATTGGGTAACGAATGAGTGATTGATATTGATGATTGATTATTCAGTTTAGTCAACTCTGATATTCTGAGGGGTTTTTTTTTGTTAGGTTTTTTTTTTTTTTTTTTTTTTTCTGTTTCTGCTAAGGTTTTTTTTATATGCAAAAACTGAAAATGGCCATAAAAAAAGTTGGATGGAAAAACACTTGTGATGTTAAAAATGTTCATAATTCAGGGGACCAGTAGGACGTCTTGTGCATGTTCACTTTATCCAGCAGTTGCCAAAGTCCACTAACTCTCAATACTCAGGGTGTTGCTGTTTCCAAGGTCAAGAATGAACCGTTAACCTCGGATTTTCATGATAACAGATAAAAAAAAAAAAAACATAACAATACAAACTTTGTTGAGTGAATATAATCCCGGGTTTTGCAGAATTGTCCAATGTCAACACTGTGATAGGAGTGGATTATTTATACAGCAGTCTGAGGCACCAGCCTGCAGCAATATTTTTGAGCCTACTCTCGTACACAATATTGCATTTAGGCATTGAATGGAGTGAACTAGTTCATGCAGTCAACACCAGTTGCACTGCCACACTCACACATGACATGGTGTTGTCACTGCAACGTATTTCCAAAGCACCCATTGCGAAAAAAAAAAAAAAAAATGGCCTATTTAAGATGGCATGCAATTCCTGCTCTTGTTCTTCTTGTTGTGGTCTTTTGCAAAAGCTGCTGTTGTCCATACACCATTTCACAAGAAAGCTTGCATGCCAACAAGTCTGATCAAGCAGCTCAGTATGGCTCCATGAGGAACACTTAAGTTTGTCCCACAGCTGCTGCTGCTGCTGCTGCTGCTGCTGCTGTTCTGACAATGTGAGCTGCTCCCTCATGATGAGCTACCACTGGAATAGCAGTGGACTGAGTAAAGCTTACATCATTCACCTGACAGTTAGGGTTTTGGCACCCACAGCGGCTTATCTGAGCCAGCATTAATACATTAATGACTCAGAGACACAACAATGGAAAGAAAACCAGATGGAAAACTTGACTAGTGTCTGAGGAGATGCCTTACTTCAATCGATCAGTCAAACGCACAAAACCGAAAATGCATTCGAGACGTGCAGGAGAATAGGTCCAAAAATAGTTGTGACGTCTTAACACATCATTGTGTCAGATATTATATTCTAGGTTACATCCTACGACAGTTCAAAAATATGTGATATGATCAACAATTCAGAATTGAGCGTGAGGGCCAGAGGTGTGAATGCTCCTTCTTCTCTCCGCCTGTCTCTCTCTCACATCTCGTCTCAGTCTCAGGGCGAGCTCATATATCAATACCTTTGGCATCTTTTCTTCTCTCTCTCTCCCCCCTTCCTGGGAGAGGAGGAGAGGCCAGCGTGGAGAGGCACAAGCCCCTGTGAAGTGGCTTTATCGTGGGGAGACACGTGCAGGCAGAGGACCCCGTCTGAAGGCTGAGTGGCAGGCGGCAGAAGCCATTAAGATAGAACCGCTATCTCTTGCTGCCAGGGCCCTCTTAATACAGGCAGGGGCTCAGGACGCTCTCATCCACACACACTCACACACACACACACACACATACACCTTCTCTCCAGTGGCACTTGAACTGACATGCAGTGACATGGATGTAGACATGTGCGTGCTCATTTACACTTACAAGCAACTCTTTCTCTCCGTCTCTGTGTGTCTGCCTCGAGTCTATTCCACCTTGCAAACCCATCAATCCCTGCCCGGGCAGGAAAAATGAACAGATAAATGGGCAGGTAGAAAGGTAGAAACAAGAAGACAGACAGACAAATTGCTCTGTCTGCCACTTTTTACCACCAAGGTATGGTGGTGTCAGTAATGTGAAAAGTGCGCACCAGGTTCACTCTTCTGGGACATCGAGGTATGACTATTAAGGTGCTTTCAGACGGCAAGCTGCGAGGTTGAGGAGCCTTCGCAGCATCCTGTGGTGTGCAGGCTGGTGCGGGTGCAGTCACAGCACAGAGCTCCACGTCAAACATACATACATGTTAATTTGTAAGCATTTGAGGAGCTGGTGGATTTTGTTTTAAAGAGCTAGGCTAGCTGTTTCCCTCCGTTTCCAGTGTTTGTGCTAAGCTAAGCTAATCGCCTCCTGGCTCCTGCTACATGTTTAGCACACAGACATGAGAGTGGTACCGATCCTCTCGTTTAACTGTCAGCAAGAAAGTGAATACCTGTACTTTCCAAAAATGATGAGCTAGTCTTTTAAATGTCTTTTGCTGCCCATAGACAATGGAGTTCTGCTCTGTTCTGTTGAAAAACAACATTGTTTTGGTGGGAAGCAGTTCTGGTGAAAACTAAGGTCTATATCTGGGAAGACAGTGCTGTGAAACCCACACGTGAAATTCCATCGACCTCCACTGTGTTATGTTCGAGGCAGAAATCTCAAAGATATTTCAAAGCCTGGGCACATCCTATTTGCATAGCTAGGTATCAGTAACAGTAAGAGATAAAACATGTTTTTCTTTTGTGATTTGGGTGAACTGACCCTTTAATTACAAAGTGATGAATTGTAAATCTTGAGTTATCCACCTGTTGGGGTGCACCTGTGAGTTTGGCGAAATTCAGTATCCTGGGAAATGCATTTTGAGGAGCTGTGGGATTGTCGGGGCTTTATTCCAACATCACAGGGCAACAGAAAAGTAGTGATTTGTTTTTTTTTATATATATATATTTCTCCTGGTAAGCAGCTTGTTTCTGTTTTACCTGACTGACAGCATCCCATCCCTTCATTTGTCTGATTCTTGAGACACTCTTGATTTCTGCTGCTGCTCAAGGTTGCTGGACGTGGACTGCAGTTTGTGTGTGCGAGTGTGTCAGAGACCTTTTCCCTGTCACTGCTCTAACCACTGTGGCAAACGCTGCAGTGTAAACAAAGCTGTTTTCTTCCCCGACAAAGGCTGCGTGGAAAATTAATTAACGATCTGTACTCTTTGTGCAAATCTTAACTCATTCCTAATTAGCTGGATTTTTTTTTTCTCCTCTCCTTGAAAATATCAAGTCAGTTAATTATGGCTGAGTGTTTCTGGTGTCACTTATTTATTAGTAATCTTTAGTGCTGTGAGAGAGCGAGCGGCTGGAGCAGACAATGCAACAAGTGAATGAAAGGGAGTCTGTGTCACAGCAGGGTTAATGAAACACTAGCCTGGGAAGATAAATAAAAAGTGAATGATTTACAAAAAATGATGGTCCAGACATCTTGGAAACGCACATATATACACACAAGCAAAAAAGACAAATACACAAAAAAAAGTGTTTATGCATGAGTGCACAAACTCACACACACACAGACACAGACACACACACACACACACCACAATTGTCCTGTTACCTGACTGCATCACAGACAATGGAGACTGTTCCTTGAACTCTTCCTCTCTCCTCAGTTAACAGCAAACTAAAGGCTTTGACTGACTAAAATCAATCTGCAGACAGAAAAGAGCGAGAATGAATAAAATATCCGGGGGGAGAGAGGGTGGGGTGGGGATGTTTGCTGGATCCAAGCAGTGACTGAGCATGAGCTGTGGCTTTTAGCGCTCAGATGAATGGCAAAAAGAAGCAACGCACACCTGTGTATACATGTGAGTCAGTTGACACATCACTGTGAAGAAGACGGCCAGTGGTGCGTTTACACATACTCTGATTCTTCCATTATAACCAGATTAATAAAATACTCTCATCACAAATGTCACTGGCATGTACGTATGCATCATCCTGGTGTCTTTCACTCTTTTCTGTACATGTGCTCTGAAGGTCAAAGCACTATAGTTTTTTTGTTTCGGCTTGACAACCAAATGACTTTCATGCTATGGTAAAAGGACTACACTTATAATGTCTTTCCAACCTGAGGACAGGACAAAGTGCTTCACATTGCTTCACATTCACCCACGCACACACACACAACAATGGGAGCGCGGTTGCCCTCCAAGGTGCTGGCCTCGCTTAAGAACCAACCCTCCAACTGATGGACAACCCCCACATGTTAATTTGTTTTACTAGTAGCACTTTAACAAGGGAGGCCGGACTTTCGGCAGCATGTCACGTGCCCCACCAGAGAGAGAGAGAGAGAGAGGACTCTGGATCACCATCACACACCCTTCAAGGACGGCCGCAAAGGAAAGTTTCACCCTGCAATTGGACAAATCAGACCCTGCCGCCATCCACCTCGTGCCAAAATATAAACGGAGGCCGAAGCAGGACGCCCCCCGGTGCAAAGGCCTTACAGGATGCTCTGGAATACACCGACTGCAACGGGTTCAGGTGACGAGATGTTTACAGAAGCCGCTGTGGGATTTATAAGGAAAGCGCTGAACAACACAATCCCAAAAGTTACCATCAGGACATTTTCCCGATCAGAAAACGTGGTATGGATAAAGCGACACCCACATCTATCAACATCTCTCTGACCGATGAACTGCACATCTTTTATGCACCCTATAGTTCCTGTCCTGAAGAAACCCCCGCCCAGCTGTTTTCAGCGACTATCGCGCGGTAGCCCTGACCACTGTGGTGATGAAACACTTTGAGAGGCTGATCAAAGGCGTCATCACCTCCTCCTCACCTGTCAACCCGGACCCTCTGCAATCTGCATGTCGCCCCAACAGATCCACGGATGACGCCATAGCCTACGAGCTCGGCATAGCCCTAGACCACTTGGGACACCGGGACGCAGAATTACGTGTGAATGGTTTTCGTTGAGTACAGTTCGGCATTCGAAGCCTGGACGATTTAACCCTGGGAACTCGGTCGGTGCCAGATCATCTGTTAATGTGAGGGCTTTACGGATCCAGTCTGAAACCTCCTGAACTGTTGCAGACTCATCGGGCCGCCCCATTCATAAGAATCAAGATAATTTGAGCATGTGAATATATTTTCCCGGAGAGTAGTTAGTGGACAAACTAAAAGTTGCTTTCCAGCCTCATTATATCACAGAGATAGATAAGAGCAAAACATTTTTAAATATGAAAACACAGCAGATTATCACTTTGAGACTCCCTGAGCTTTGTTTTTTATCCCCAGCAGCTGATGTTCTCTCTCTCCCTCCTCCTCCATCACAATCTCTGCCTTAGTTGCTATCTCTCTCCCTCCTTTTCCTTTCCCCAGCCCCCCCCACCACCACCACCACCACCACCACCTCAAAGCTGTCAGGATGTTGCCTACTTCGGTCTGAGGCTGAATGGGGGGATTTGGCACTGTTCCCCTCTCCTTGCTCGCCGCAGCCGTTTTTTTTTTTTTTTTTTTTTAAGAGCATACATGTTTATGCACCAAATCTCTGCACTTTGTGTTTTCTCCACGTCAAGGCACAAGCTCAACCCTGGATTGATGCGCCCTGGCAGCCCCCTGTGTACTTGCTCTGAGGGAGAAGGGGGACGACAGAGAGAACAGAAGAAAAGAAGGAGAGAGAGAGAGAGAGAGAGAGAGAGAGAGCAGGAGGAAATCTAGAGTGAAGAGGAAATGATTTTCTGATTTTCTACACAGGCTTTGTGGTCCTGGAAGGCTGTTTATATGTGTGTGTGTTTTAAGTCCATTGGTGAGAACAAGAGGAGAGGAGAATGTGCTATCCACTGCCTGAGGGCTATGCTGAGCCTATATATTTAAGCCCCCACTGTTCCTTGCTTAACAATAACGCCTACAAGTTTTAATTTAATTCTGTCTTCTTTTTTTTTTCTTTAACTAAATAATCCACTTCCATTTTCTATGCCACAGCTGGAGAAATAAATCTAATCTTATCGCATAGCAGACTGGGTGTGAGGTTTGACGGTTAAGAGTTTTTCTTTCTTTTGTTTTTTCCATTTTCATCTTCAAGGCTATGTGTGATAAAGAATAATAGAGACAGAAGTGTGTGTGTGTGAGTGTTTGTGTGTGTGTGTGTGTGTGTGTGTATGTGTGTGTGTAATTTACAGAAGGGCAGGTAGGGCAAGGGGGCGTGCATGGAAGCCTTGACAATATGCTTGTTTTTGGTGTTTTACAGTATTTCTGTACATGTGCACCCGTGCGTGTTTGTGATATGTGTGTTTGTTTGATGGTTGGAGGAGGGTGAATTGAGATAAGACATAAAAGCCTAACAAGATGCCAAAGTAAGACAGTGACGGTGGATAAGGCGTAGGAAAGACGAGCAAAACTAGTCGAGGGATCTGAAGAAAAGAAAAAAGAAAAAGAAAACAGTGCTGCTTGAGGTTTAAGGCCTCCAGCCAGTTGGCCTGTGGCCACCTTAGTTGTGGCGAGCCTCCTGAACATCTTACGACCCAGCAGCCTCCGTTTAGCAGCATGCAGCCTACACGCACACACTGTCATTACCAGACCACAACTCACCACCTTATTATAGAAACCATTTACATCAGATTTCAATATTGGTTCAATGTGTAGCTGCCTGTGTTTGTGTGCTCCTACGACCAGGACACCACAGGCATGTGGCACACTGAGTAACTGCTTTTCAAAATGTTTTTATGTATATGTATTTTTTTTTTTTTGGTGCAAATTGATTTAATAGTTAATCATATTTATATTTGCTTGAGACCATGCTGAACAGAGGAACAGAGGAGGTTTGTCACACTTTGGTGTGTCTCGCGCCTCTTTCACACCTTTTTGATTTATTTGGTGCAAGGACTAAAATTATAGATTGTTGTTTTATAGTTCTGGACTGGTTTTGTGTTCAGACTGTAAGCATGACGTCAAATGAACTGACAGGTAACAGTTTTGGTAATGTCGTCCTGCATCATCAGTGCTACATGAACCTTGTGTTTTACAGTGAGGATAGTGTGTGTGTGTGTGTGTGTGTGTGTGTGTGTGTGTGTGTGTGTGTGTGTGTGTGTGTGTGTGTGTGTGTGTGTGTGTGTTTGTTCACTACATTTTAGCTACGTTTCAGAACAGGGAACGAGCACAAGAAAACTGTCTTAACTCCTTTTCTTCTTCGTATATGAGGGGAAATCCCTACACTCATATGGTGACACGTACATGTATAAATATGATTGGCATAAATTTATATACAATTACATTTTATTTATAAGGTCACTTCCTAAACACTTCACAGCCAGGAGGTGGAGTTAATAGGAGTAAAGCTTCTGAATTTGTACTAAAATCATATCTGCTAGGGTGGTCTTGATGCAGCTATGTAGTCTCCACCAGATTAGATCAAAATGTCACAATGTGTGTTTACCGGTGTCTAGACTACACACATTAACGACACAAATGACTGATTATTTTAAACAGCTTCTATGTGTGTTTATGTGCTGTGTAAACATAATTGCAGTAAGCTCTTCTACCTCAGTATTTCTATTCTAAGCACTTCCATCTTTGCCCACAGGAATACTATCAGGACCCTTGACCCTTACTATTGGTTTCTTATGATATTGGTGCTTATGGAGCTATTGACACCTCTCCTGTTGCTGCTCTCTTTGACACCCTCTGGACTGCTGATTCTAGATTCATTTACAAAAAATAAAAAAATAAAAAAATAAAGCCACTCCACTAGAATATGATGTGCACAATATGCTCCTAAACCATCCTGCAAGCTGCACATTACATGAAATCTCTCGTGCTTTCACCGTAGTGTTGTTGTGAACCTGCGTGTCAGTTCTTGACTTTATCTCAACATAGTACACTGTGCTGCTTTGAATTTTTATGTGTGTGTGTGTGTGTGTGTGTGTGTTTTTCCTGGTTACCCCTGTTACCACCGCCACCACCATAGCTACAACACCCCCCCCCCACTCTCTTCCAGATCCCCCTTTTCTCACTGTGGGAACAAACTGGCACACAGATGGTTAAGCCCACCCTTGTGATGAGTGGGAAGGGTGGGAGGGGTTGCTGCAGATGGCACAGAGGGCATCGCCAATCAGCCTACACACACACACACACACACACACACACACACACACACACACACACACACACACACACACACACGAGATAAACGTATAGGGGAAATAGCATGGATGGAGACGGATGTACGTATAGATGAAAGTTGTAGGTGGGCGTGTGAGTCCTGCGCCCTTGGGTGTATTGTGTGATGTGTATATGTGATGCCTGGCGTTGATCTAGCGTGGCACACAAAGCCCTGGCATCTCGCTGGCACCTCTGCCCACGTCGTGCCACACTGAGAGGCACGGCGAGGCCTGCCAGAGGGGCCTGGCAACACAGTGCGTGTGTCTCTGACTTCGTCTACATCTGAGAGCATGTCTTTGAGGTGTACGCATATATATATATACTGCATGTGTGTTGGTGATCAGCACCTTTCCTCTAAACACGTGATAAAATATAATATGTATAAAACAGGCTGCTTTTGAAGGTATGTGTGTCTGAGAATGCATACACTGTGACCTATCAAAACAAACACACACAC
>NW_019174393.1:13747304-13834804 GCF_002260705.1 Seriola dumerili
ATATATATATATATATATATAAAAACGCTGTGTGTTTCTATGAATTATGTCAGTACGTGTGTGTTCATCTGCATGTGTGTTGGTGATCAGCACCTTTCCTCTAAACACGTGATAAAATATAATATGTATAAAACAGGCTGCTTTTGAAGGTATGTGTGTCTGAGAATGCATACACTGTGACCTATCAAAACAAACACACACACACACACACACACACACACACCAGCACAAACACCGGTACCCCCTCTCATTAGGAAGACCCTACCCTGTGTCTCTAATGGCTAAGTCTTTGATATGCAATGACGACTAATTCCCTCCTGTGTTCCACTCTCTGCAGACAGCGCAGTCATTAGACCACGGACATGGACACACACACATGCACACACACAGTTGCGTTTGAGCGAGAATCTAATCATTTAACCCGTCCAGAGGTTCGGATTCTCATCTGTCTTCACCTTACGTTATGAATTGTCTACCGGGGGACTCGCTCCCCTCACTTGTAATGTAAATAGAACGATATTTACATAAAAACATTTGAATTTATCATTAAAAATTGCTCTTCTTGATGTGGAATGCATCCTTCTGCTCTTTAAGGCAATAAGGTGAAGCCTAATTTGCTGTTGCACTGTTTGTCTTGTATGCATAAGTTATTCGGCCATCAATCTCGCACTGTAATGAGGGAGAAAAAAAATCCAAACATTCAAATGCACCTTCTTTTTTTTTTTATAAAAGAGTGTGGACAAACAGGATGTATTCAGCTATGCGATGCAAGCGGCTACCTTTGTTGTTGCAAATTCTCTGTAACATTAACATTAACACTTGATGGTCCGGTGTGGACCCTCCACAATGTGAAAGTACAAATACAGTAGAAAGCCTCTCAGTGTGACTCCTTAATGCACCAACAAAAGCATATTTCAAAGAGCGTTTGTCAGATGTCACTTAAAATCTCAGTTTTTCTCTACCCCGATGCAATGGCCATGCTATAATATCATATTACCAATTTAAAGAACACTCTGCAACTTAGTACTGCACTGCCATAAAGTTGAGGGACTTGCTAAAGACAGATTTAAAAAGAATGGCCAAGACATCCTGAATTTTATTCCCTATTATAGGTCAGTTCCATAAACATTAGACCAAACACTTCCAACCCTGTCTCCTACAAACTACATTCATTTACAACTAAACTGCAACAGTAAATATGTTTTGCAGGAAACTGGATTATGTTCTGAGGCAACTTTTTCTTTTTCTTATCAATGAAGCTGTGTATTTATTAATGGCAGGGGAGTCACCAGGAGGTGGTTGTGGGCGTACAGAGCGCATGACTGTCAGACCAGAGACCGGGGATTGAATTCACAGTCCAATTAGTAGTTTTGGACAAGCCAACAAAAGCACTTTGGTTAAAGTTAGGGGAAAGATTGCAGTTTTGGTTAAATGTGAAGAAAGATGTTGACATGGAACATGAAGAATTACAGGTGTTACAGGTGAGTGCAGAAGAAAACTCTTGATTCCTCCCTCTCCCACATTTCTTCCTTATCAGTTGTTGACCTCCTTAATCTCTATTGTTTGTCCTCACCTTTGTTACTAACTATTGATTCATTTCCTTCTCTCTCCTCTCACTTCTTTCCATAGTTTTTTGAACATCTTTTCCTCTCATTCTTATCCAGCCATAGTGCCTTCACTCTGGCCCTACATACCCACTTCCCACTTATCCTTGTCCTTAACCCCCATTACTCTGATCCCCTTGCCTTCTCCTTCTATTTCTCCTGTGTTTCATCTCTCACTTCTCTCCCATTCTTCACTACTCTCTTTTTTCCTGATTCCTGCTAATGTTGCTTTGGCTTGTACTTGTCTTTCCCCCTTTTTCCTCCTCCCTCTTCTTCCCAACCCTACTCCTGTTATCAGTCTATTACCGTGTCCTCAGTTCATTCTGTAGCTATTAACCTGGTGAACAGCCTCACCCCTGCTGACCCCAGTCAGCTAATACAGCTTACACACACTCAAACTCAGCTGGTTGCATTGGCACACCTCCACGCTCACTTCTGCCTTTCCTCACCCTCGTTTTATAAATCCTCCATAGTCAGCCTCTGTCTGTGGAGGCCTGCGACAGTCATTTTATTGTGCAGGAGAGGCAGTGGAAGTCATGCTAGACTTCTGCACACAAGCACAGAGAGAGCCTAGGCTGTGTCTCTGATGTCAAGCCGTCAAGATCAAGAGTTCATAAAGTTACATAACCAAATAAACTTAATTAAGTATTTGATTTATAATCTAGCAAACTTACTAAAGAACATCTGAACTGAAGGGGATGGTGTATCTGTCAAGTAGATACACTGAGACAGTGAAGGGGTTGCCATTAGCAAAGGACATGGAAAAGCTTTGTTTGATACTGACAACAGGCCTGGAAATGTGGCCATTAAAGTCGGACACTAGCGACGGTTGCCACAGTTACCACTTATCACCGCTGTATCAGTAGGTGAGGGTGAGAAGCCAAGGCTGTGAAGTACTAGGCAGGGTGAGAGCAGGAAAAGCTGATCCCCCCCCCCCCCCAAAAGGAGGTGATGACAAATGCAGGGGGCGGGGCTAAAGGAGTGCCTGGGGAGGCTGTCAGGTTGTGAAATCTGATTGGCCACCCTCAGTGCCACTCCAAATTTCCTCCACAGTCACTGATCACTTAGCTTGTATCCAGAGGCTGACGTTACCTCAGAAGAACAAGTGTTTCATGTTGCCCGCTTTCCCCTTTTGACAGGAGGTTATTTCCAGGTCAGACACGCAAACACTGGGGCACCTGGCAGCAGCTGGTAACTTACAATGCATCTGTTGAGCAGCTGCATTTTTAAATCTTCAACAGGCAAGATCTTTAAAAAAAAAAAAAAAAAAAGGCATTTGGTGTATCAATGTTAATCATTAGGTGGAGCCTCAACAGAGATGAGTATCTATCCTCCCTATAACCCTATAAATCCATGTTGTTTGCTAAAGTCAGGCTCAAACTGAAACTTAAAGAAGGATGAGATATTCTGAACTTTAACCCAAAGTACAAGTCACGCCCCCCCAAAACACTGCACTTCCCATAATGCAACTTGTTAAAGTTGTTCATTAGACCATTTATGCCTGATAAATGACCATATCTAACTCCTGTTTGTAAAATGGGCTTTTTATTAGAAAATTTGAAATTTCAGGACAAAACTGATAATGTAATAAAACTCAGGTCCATATTTATGTAGTTAGTTTTAGTTTTAATTTGTTCTGTTTTAATAAGCCTCAGCCTCTATGTTGAAACCCTCTATTTTTGACTCCCCTTAACGTGCCACTTGTCAAGGTGTCTACTGATGTATCCTATTTTTTACCGTCAGTAAATATTTCTCTGCAACAGTTTTTTTTTTAATAAAAGTCAAAAAACAGTATTCAGTTACAATAAAACTTTCCTCTGTAACTTCAAGAACATTGTTATGTCACTGTTGACGATGATGAGCTCAGATTTGAGGCAGAGCTCAGTTGCTTTTTCCACCTCAAATCCTCTCAACAATCCCTCTCTGCCACCTAGTACATGTTACTGCAGTTTAAAAGAGCTGTTCTTTCGGACTAATGGAGCAGCTGGGTGCACCTGTACTCTTGTCTTAGAGTATCTCTTTGAGCCAAATGAGGAAACTGAGTTTGCAATTCAGTCAGGTTGATGGGCTGCATTTTATGAGATATGTGTGGATGAGAGTGATGGGGGGGTGGGGTGGGGTGGGGAGAAGTGAAAGACAGAGTCAGGATGGATCTTAGCTTCTGGCTTCTGGATGAAATGGACATATACTGTAGTTAAAAAAGTAATTTGTGTGTATGCATTTTGTTTGTATGTATATGTACAGTATATCTTGATGTGCATATATTTCATTCAAATCAAGACGCTGCAGAAGAAACAGTCGGGTCCATTGCTGCTAGAATATCCAGTACACACAGACAGGCTGGAGAGCAGATACCTCTCAGTAAGCTTTAACACAATGGCTGTTTAATACTATTGTCTATGACACAGGGACGATTGGCACTGAAGCAGCGTGTGTGTATGTGCCTTCACGTGTGTGTGTGTGTGTGTGTGTGTGTGTTTGTGTTGCTTTCGATATGTAGACTGGCTGCCTATGTCTACGTGCGTGCACATGCGTGTATCTGCATGTGCATGTACATGTGTGTATCCACAACACTGGGCTGCAGTTAAGTGAGTGAATGCATTAAAAGGGGCTGTTGGGGAGCCCAGCTCGCTCATTGCCCGCGATAATGAGGATGTTTTCTGTCTTCAGTTCAATCAGCGCTCCCGGCTCTCTGAGACGGGAGAGCCTAGCAGATGCACGGCACGTAGCAGATGTGTGCTATTGGAGTGACATCTGAAAGTAAAACTCTAGAGCCTTTTTACGACATTGTGTGCTGCTGTTTAGATGCCCGCGATTTCCTGGCGCCAAGCAATGGTGACAACGGCAACTCCGGGAACAAGAAAAGGCGGAAAAGAAAGAGGGGAGAGAAAAGGAAAGAGGCAAGGAGAAAAAGGGAGGAAATCTTTGGCAAAGGCCTCATCTTTGAAGTGATTTGGAGAGAGATGACATGCAAAATTAGAGAGTAGCGTTTCGCCCTCTCCACTTTGACTACACATTAAACGCAACAGGGAGAAATTTTTCCCCACAAAGATAAATGGCGCGGGGGGCGCGCCGCGGTCCCTAAACAACACAGATTACCTTGTCTGCGTGCTTTCAGAATCTGTTAGGATTTTCAAGCTGTTTGATTAAAGTTTTGTTGCTTTTTTTCTGATGCAGGTACATATAAGTTTCCAACTATTGCGTTCCAACTTTTCAAAAGCCCAACTGAAAAAGAAAAAAACAACAAAAAAATCTTCAATCATCTTTCAGCCAATCAAAAACAGGTCCTTGGCCAACAAACACTTAACAGAAAAAACATACACAAAGCATTTTTTGTATACAAAAGGATATCTGAAAGAATAAATGGCTAGGATTTATACACTGAATTCTTTCACTGTATACTGTCTAAACAAGGAAAATGTATAATTGTACCAATAGTGTTTCTTTGGCTCATAATCACAGGCTGTGTGGCTGCTATGTAGATCCAAGTTCAGATCCTATATCTGCGTATTCATCCTCATATGCTACTGTATGGCACTGTATCAGAGCCATATGGTTTTCTTACTCTTCAAATAAAACACCTACTGTTTAATATTTATTATGGTATGGTTTTAACAGGGGTCAAGACAACAAGACAACTTCACCAGTAATTACTTCCAAACAAGATGCTTAAGTAGGCTGTTTCTTACAATACCACGCAACACTTTTTCTCCGTTTGGACTTAAGGGCTATTAAAAAAAGTGCAGATTGCAAGAAAGCTGAATATGTGAATAATATGAACACCGTTACTAAAAGGAAAGCGCATGAAGATTTTGAATAAGCATCTGCAGTTCTAAGTAGAAGTGGGTTTACAATAGACAAGATGAGACGTGTGAAGAATTATTTTCTTCTTTGAAGAACTATGAGGCCCTTACTCAACTTAAACAGCCAGGAATTTGCTGGAATTACTAAAAGCTCTACTAACAATCATTTTATCCCTGAACTTCAAAAATAAAAAAAGAGTCCAAAAAATGTCCAAAAGAGCCAAAAAGATATCCATAATGAAGATAAACATCCAAGACCAGAAGACTTTCTATGCCTTGACTCAATTTAGATACTGTGTAGGTGAATGTTGAACATATCAGTGGGCAGACGTCATGGACATAAGAGCATTCTTCATTCACACGAGCAAATACACACACATATTTATTCCTGCCTTTGAGACCGATGCATTGTGCGAGCGTATATGGTGTGAGGCTGATCTAGAGGGAGTTTTATTGTTGTGCCCACGGGAGCAGATGTCGCTGGCACTTACTCAATACTTTCTCTCATTCTCTCTGTTTGCTCCCTTGCTGTGTTGCTCCCTCTCTCTCTCTCCATCTTTCTATCCATCTCTCCCTTTTTTCTTTTTTTCTTTTTTTTTTTGCTTTCGACCAGATGGAGAGATGCTCCACTCCAAACCTTTCTCACTCAGGACCACAATGCTCTGAGTCATGTGATCCAGCCTGCTATCGCCTTCCTCTCTCTGTCTCTTTCTATCCATGAGCGCTTGCTCTCCCTCTTTCTCAGTGTCCTTTTCCCCCCTGACAAAGGCAGACAAAGGCCTTTCATTTCTCCTAGCCTGCTTGTGCTCTGTGTGTTTGTACTGTACCAAACTAGGCTCCCTCTCTCATTGTATTCCCTCCTTCTCTTTGCAAAGAAGGTGTCTAGGGGCCCCGGGGCCCCCGCTCTGAGACAAGGGGCCTGCCTCGGCCCGGTGAAGGAGGTGGCTGGGGGTGGGAAGGGTTGGTGTGGTGAGTGAGGGAACGAGCGGAAGAAGAAAGAGCAAAAGCGAGAGAGTATATTATTTCATTAAGTGCTTTGGAGCTCGGCAGGGATTGGGGAGTAAAACCTTGCAGCTCTGTGTGTGACAAGGGCACGACCTCCCACAACCTGGGAACTCTATCCACACATCGCACCGCTTTCATCTGGTGCTGGGGGTGTGTGAGAGCTCTCAGTCACTGGCGCTGGCTGGCTCACTGAGGGCGCTAAGCTTTTTAGTCAGGGCCCGCTGAACGGAGGAAAAGGTGGCGAGAATGACGGAGGAGGGACAGAGGAGGGAGGGAGGGAAGGTAAAGCGACTGTGATTTGGGGTGGGGGGTAGGTGAGGAGAGGAGGGAGGGGGGGTGGGGGGTTTTGCCCAAGCCCGGTAAGACAGAATTGGGCATTGTCGCCAAGCAGAGCAGAGCAGAGCTAGCCTATTCTGTTGATCTGAGCAGGATCCCGGAGAAAACAAAACTGCATTGTTCCCCGCAGATGGAAGCCAGTGTCTCCTGGGTAACAGCATTAATCTCCCCTTTTCTCCTGCTTCCTCTCTTGTCGGGGCCATAATCGGTGGGCTCCTTTCAGCAGCCGAGCCAGCCTCAAAGCCCAGGCTCCTAACTAGCCTCCTAATTAGCTGCAATTACAATGAAGACAACATGATGAGATAATAGAAATTTGCAAAATAATGACATACCACGGGAAAATATTCCTCCTCCCCAAGCACCATTTTTTTCCCTCTGGGAGAGGCACAATGGAGAGCCGGGGCCCTTTTCTGAAAGCGGGGAGCTCAGAAAAAATGGTGGCACATTATGTGGCATAGAACCCTATTGTCTGCCTTCTGGTTGCTTCAATCAACAGGCCATTGTCTGGCTGCTTAAATCAAAATGACTCAAATACGGGCTCCGTAATGATGCCCTCTCAGCACTGCATACTGAACAGAGAGACAGACTGAGGGAGAGGAGAGGAGAGAAAGAGGAAGAGGAAGAGGAGAGGAAAGGAAAGGAGAGGAGAGGAGAGGAGAGGAGAGGAGAGGAGAGGAGAAGAGAGGAGAGTAGAGGAGAGGAGAGGAGAGGAGCTGTAAAAAGGAGTTAAATAATCACAACAAGGTAAGAAAAGGGCCCTGTCGTCAAATATCCTGACAAAATCAGATTGGGTGTGGAGGAAACCAATGACGAATTGTTGCTGCTCCACGGTTTTCATCTGGTCTCGTTAGATCGCATTAAATAGTTGACAGAGAAAACACGACTTTATGAAAACAGACACGACTGAGAGCAACAGTCAGAGAAAGACGGAGAGGAGAGGGAGGGAGGAGACGGAGGTAGACAGCAGGTGGTAGTCATGCACAGAACAACATTTTTAGAAACTCTGATCGGCAACAAGGGAGGAAGAGTTACTTCGCGAGTGAGGATGGAGAGAGGAGTCGGTGGTCTCCTCACTGCATTAGTGAGCTTTGGGATACACAGGATTTCGTTCAGACATAAGGATTGTACCTGTCTGTCTCTATATGTCAAAAAGGCTTCTATGTCCCTGACTGTGTCTGTCTCTCTGCTGAATCTCAAACGTCCTTTTGGGATTTCTCTGCTACTCATTAGCGTAGAGAAATACATGCACTCCGACTCTCTCTCTCTCTCTCTCACACACACACACACACACACACAGATATATATAAATGTTTGAAGTCGTGCATGCCATCAGCTGTTCCACCTGATAGCTGATCAGCTGATCAGATCAGGTGACTCCTTCAGCCATCATTCTCTTTCAAACAAGCCAGCGAGAAAGGTTTTATAATCCCACGACTCACTCTTTCACGCTGCACTTTCTATTCATGCCACTGATGCTCTTACTTTGAAGGGTGCTGCAAGTTCCTCCCTCAAACACGTTTTTTTTTTTTAACCACAGAGACACAGACCAAGTTTCCAGATCTGGTTCTGAATCAGGTCAAATTAAGATATCATTAAAGCAAATGATTCACATGTGACTCCCTCTCACCTGTCTTCAGGCTCGGCACTCTTCATAACCCTCAACTTCCTGAAGCTCCGTGGCTCCCAAGCAAGTCTATGTGACACACAAACAGATAGCCAGACAGACATATTGACAGACAGATAGGCAGACAAACATGCAGACAGACAGAGAGACAACACACATATGGACAGACAGACAGACAGGCAGACGGACAGAAAACCAAAGGTTAATGCAGTATTCAGGAGAGGGGATTAAGACAAACAGAGCAGTTGTGAGTTTCTGAGAGTGTGTGAATGCTTGGGCGTCTGTGTGTGTGTGTGTGTATAATGGCAGCTGGTGGCTTGTGCTGAGCAGCTGAACACCTGAAGCCGTCACACACAGTCACACTCACTCACTGCAGTAGATACAAACAACTTATGAGAAGTGCAATGTTTGTACGTGTGTGTGCCTGTGAGAAAAGGAAGTTCATGTGTGTGGTGGCTGGAGTCCTGATTGAATTAATCCTCAATGCCGGTCTCTGGCAGTTTTAATCACTGTGGTGTATTACAACTGCAGCTTGGCACTATACTTACCTGTGCCCTCTCATACACTGTGCACACCAAAATGAACAAACACACACATACACACTGGCGTGAAACAGACTCACATAGAAGACAAAAAACAACCAAAATGAAACCTGAAATCACACACGTTTTTTTTTTAAGTTGAGGGAATTTTTTTTCAGCTTTTTACACCAGAAATATGAAGATGGTTTTCTGCCATAAAACACAACAAGTCCAGCACACTGATCCCTTTTGTGTACCCGCCTTCATCTGGTGTTACAGTTACATTAAACCCTAGTTTATCTGCTTGTTGAGTTACATTGTACTTGTGACATAATCTACTTGATGATTTGAAAAGTCTGCCCAGGTGGTGCGTAAAGTGATACTTTAACAGCATCTGAAATGGTATTACACAGTTGAATGTAAGGCTATGGCACAAACATCTTAATTAGAACCTGATCACCCACGGTTAACTAGAGTAGCATTTCAAAATAAATGTGTTTTTTGGGGGGTTTTTTTGCAACTCTAATTCAATGATGAAAGGATTTAACGACAAAAGCAGCAGTCTTTCTTTAACTGTGCATGAACAGTCAGGCTTCAATCCAAGATGTTTGGGACACCTGCATCATAATTCAGTTAATCTCACACTATTAGCACTTAGTGATGCAGTTCAAAACTGAAGTGTAATCCCATTTAAAGACATAGGTATTAATCTGGAGGGTGACAGGGGGTCTCAGGCGGAGGTGCAGCAACCTTTACAACCAGCAACTCCGACACTTTTTCCTCCCCCGAAAACACAGAGGAGTCCCGCGGAGTAATTAGCGTGTGTCAGATAAGTTGACAAGCTCGTTAACACGCCGCATCATCCGATACCGTCGCCTTTGTTTGTGTAGGCTTCTGAGAGGAAGTTAGCAGTCTAATTAGCATAATTACGACTGCTGATTTATATGGCTGTAATTAGCGAGCAGATTTCTGCATGTTGTGGTCTGATGGAGATACGCTGCTGCCGAGGAGGAAGCTGGAGAGGAGATTCTCTTACACTGTAGGGTACGTCAAAAAGGCTTGTGCACGCACGCACACGCACGCGCACACACACACACACACACACACACACACACACACACACACACCGCACACACACACACACACAAACAAACATTCAATTTTCACATATATTCTGACAACTACATTTACTGGACAGAGAGGGAAAATTGAATACATGACTATAATGAATATATAGCCCGGAAACAAACAGTACGCACAGAGTAACTCTCTTCTGAGTAGTTTCAGAATGATATCCTGCAGAGTTAGATGGAGTAGGTATCACATACAGCAGGAACACGTCTGACTAGCAGCTCTGTTACTGAAGATTTGAGTCAGACAACCCATTCACCTCTGTTATAAGCTTTCAAAGGTGAATGGGTACAACATAGACACTGTTGTGTAACTCTCAACAAAACAAACAGTCGATTATTAACAGCAGTGTCATCTAACAACATACATTTTTTTGAAGGACAACACATTGGGCATTACTGTCATTAAAGTCTGTCTGCTTTTGAGGTATGCTGGAGTGTGTGCTTTATGTGTGTATTTGAGGGAGATTTCTGTGGGGAAAGTTGAAGATTCTTCAGAATGAACACACACATACACTCACCTTCTGAACACATGAATACTTGAAGCTGACAGAGTGTGTTTGAGTGAGAGCACGAGAGTGAAAAGGCAATGTAGAGGCATGACCCGTCTGGCAAGTTGGCCTTAATTACAGCAGACGTTCACAGTAGGACAGTGAATTAGTGCAGTTACTTCTCATCACTACTGTAAAACCCCGGGGTCAGTAGATTACCACACACACACACACACACACACACATACACACACACACATACTGTACAGACCCATGCAAATACACACAATGCAGGGTGCCGTCAGGCGATCTTAGCAGCTTCCTGGGAGATGTGGGGTGAAATTAGGGTCAAAGTTAATCTCTGAGCCAAACCAGCTCCCACAGTAGTGAACCAAACCGCATCATCTGGAGACCGGGGGTGTCCTGGTGGCTCTGCAAGCCTAAATACATTTTGTGACAGAGGATGAATAATTGAGTCTTTTCACGCTGGCTCATTAATCAAGGGTGTGTGTGCTTGAAGTCGAGGTTCATTCCTTGTCAGTCATCAGGACTTCTCCCAGACAGAGGAATGGTCTAAATACGTTGTTTAAAATAACACCACAGTGTCGAAAGAAGATGATATTTGACTCAAAATTTGCACAAGAAATGTATTCATTTGCCAAAATAAGAAAAAATAAGATTTCCAGGAGCAATGATTCACAGCCTTTATGGCTTGTGACCCTTTAAAATGAAGTAGTGTGTTCTCGTGACCACAAGCTGATTATGAGTTGTAAGCATAGAGTGATTTTCTCCTTTGACTTCTCAAATTGTTTCAATTGAAATTTTTTTCAATGACATTGGTAAGTAAAACTCTTTCACAAGAAAACTAGAATTACTGCCTTGCGGTTGCTCTGCCAACCAACCAAGTTACAGAAATTATGGTCACAAGCTCCTCTTGAGTTACAGCATTGATTAATGACCAGAGGTGTTTTTACAGAACATTATGATGTTACAGTGAAGATGACCTTTGACCATTTGGATATAAAGTATCATCACTTCCTCATTTTATCCTTTTAGACATTTGTGTTACAGTGGCCTCACAAAGCATGACTTTTGACCACCAAAATCTAATCAGTTCATCACTGAGTGAATTGAGTTCAAGTGAGATACTGTGGTTATGAGAATGGGACGGACAGACAGACGTATCAAAAACATAATGCCTCTGCCTCTGGCTGTCGCTGGCCCAGAGGCATTAAAAAGCAAAATGTATAGAATAGTCTGAAAAGGGAATGTACATATTATGGGTACAATTAATTATTATATTCATTATCAATTAATCTGCCAAGTCAATTCATCATTTGTATTATAAAAAGTCAGAGTATAGTTTAAATTACAGTTTCCAGAACCAAAGACTTCTTTGTTA
Source organism: Seriola dumerili (assembly GCF_002260705.1). Classification (NCBI taxonomy): domain Eukaryota; kingdom Metazoa; phylum Chordata; class Actinopteri; order Carangiformes; family Carangidae; genus Seriola; species Seriola dumerili. The sequence goes on from NW_019174393.1 coordinate 13,759,221, forward strand.
AAAAAGCTTCTTTTGTGCAAACAATTCTACACTGAAATATTTTTTGTGAAAAATTGATTAAAAATCTAATTTTCTGTTGTTCTAACAGTTGATAAGTCAACTAATAATTTAGACTATAATAACTTTGTAATAAAGAATGTGTCTTTCCTGTCCAATGAATCATCTTGTGAGCCTTCAGGTTTATCTTGTGATCCCTTGTGGGGTCCCCTGACACTCAGGTTGGGAACCGCTGTTCTATGGGACGTCCTACAAACCACAACTTGAGGCTTTATTAAGAATTTATGGTAAATGCTCGGTTTTCATATTTTCTTTACATTCAATTTGATGTTGTTGCCCACTTTTCTTGACATGTGACTGACTCCCAAATATTGACAGAAAATGGCAATGACAAACAAATTATCCTACTTCTAGGTAAGTTCATGGCCAAAACTCCATACACTATAGATACAGTGTGCTTAAGTTTTAACATTGTGTTTACAGTTGTATGATCACACACGTCCTTTACAAGAATTAGCCCTGACCACACGCACAAACAATCACACAGGTAGTAACAACGTAAAGCCCTGACTGATTTGCTTCACACAAAAACACATACATGCTCACCTGCTGTCTAATGTGGGTCGATGGAGTGGGTTGTGTGCACATGTGCTGCTGTGTATTTGCCATTTTGTGTGTGTGTGTGTGTGTGTGTGTGTGTGCATGTAAGTTCTGGATTGACTACATTAATTAATGCAGTGCAGATGAGTCCCCTCGGAGCTGTCTAATTAGACATTAGCATGGAGATGTAATTACCTGAGAGGGCTCAACACGTTTCACTTAACTACTCTGCCTCCTGCATGAAAGACCTACACTGAGCAGGTAGGACTCACACTGAGTGTGCGTGTGCAGCCACCTACGTGCATGCACTGAGTGTGTGTGTGTGTTTGACTGCTTTACTGCATGTGCAGGTGTTTCTATTGGCACATGCTCCTTCACATATAGCAGCAGAGTGTGAAAACCTAATTGATTTACATCTAAAAAAAACATGTTCCCTCTCTTTTCCTTTATTACTCTACTCATATATCTTCCTCTTCTTGTCTCAATCATTTGTGCTTTTTTTTTTTCCAACCATGATGCACTGTAGCTGGCCGTCCTTTTTATCCGCCCGCGCTTTCCATCTCTTTCTAGTTTGGGTCGAAAGTGCATTAGGCCTCGGTACGCAGCGACACGGGTTCGATTCTTGATCAATATCCACCACTCTACTGGTGAACAAAAAAAAAAAAAAAAAGAAAAAAAAAGAGAAAAGAAGACGCCTCTTTGCTCTTCAGTCTCCAAAAGCCTCCCTTCCTCTTAGAGAGGAGAAAGAGAGCCCAGATCTGAGAGATTGTTTGCCAGCATCGTCATGGCAACCATCTCTGCCAACCTTGACACTGGAGTTGCATTGTCTGGGATCCTGATATTAGATAAATAAATTACCCAACCTTTGTCGCAGACACACACACACACACACACACACACACACATACATACAAATGCAAAAAAAAAACAACATATAATATACCTTTAATCCTTTAAAAAAAAAAAAAAAGCATATGTAAGCAATGCACACCATGCCATCTGTATGCACAAACACACAATACACTACAATTTGCATCCTCTTTGATAAAAATAGACTGTTAGGCCGAGCCCAGAGGAGACTGTCGATACAATCTGTAAGACAACAGATTGTGAGAACCCCGTGAACTCCGATACAGCCTGCAACACACCTCTCAAAGCACCAGGAAGAAATCTATGGGCTGTAAGCATTGTCTTCTTATCTGTAGATGGTTCTGTCCTGTTTCCAATAAGGATCAATAGCATTAGCATGTCTGACAGAGAGAGAGAGAGAGAGAGGAAATGGGGAAGCAAGACGAAGACAGAAAGAAAGAAAGAGATGTTTACAAGTTTAAGACTTTTAGCCAGAGCCTGAAATATTAATATTAATTTTGAAGGCTAATCTAGTGTACTGCATATACACATTTTAAATGTACTGTGTGCGCAAGTGTTAATCAGTTACTTCTACTATACTGTATAATAGAGGGGGAAACGGCTGTTTTTGCAGGTTGCATGGAGGTTGGCCCGTCTAGCTGCTGGGAACTGGAAGCACCAGTACCTGTGCTATCTGATACACGTTTGACCGCTGACCTGTGTGTGAGAATGTACTATACACCTGATCAAATGAAAGAAAGTGAACAGGCAGAAATGAGCAGTGAGCTATTGATTGATTGTATCTTTAACATAGTGTTGTGTGTGTGTCCAAAAGTCTGAGACCACTTAAAGGGAAAGTGGTCTCAGACTTTTGGATTAGTATATGTGTATATCATAATCTTACTGTTTGCTGTGGTTTGGCCTCTACAAATGCCAAGCATAGCTGTTAGCAGTAGGTATTTAACATTGAAATATTTGATTTCAGTTTTTTTTCACTGGTGACAATGAATTTGAAGACACTGACTTTGTCTAATTACATGAAAACTATATGAGAGTGTAATTTACTGTAAATAGTAAGGAGTATCATAAATCAAAACCATTAAAACTATAAAATAGCATATTAGGTTTTATAAAAGCCAACAAGTTCATTCGATCCCTTGTTAAAGCTGCAATAATAGATTTTTTTCCCCCACTTGGGAGCCACCAGCATGACAAAACACAACTCTGACATACATCAATTTGTTATAGTGAACATGTTAGCAAATAGTTGCCTATCATCCCAATGTCTAATGCGAGTCAATGGTCACAAATCACCATAAGCATTCATGAGACATGGTTCTGGCCAACTGATGAAAGTGAACCCAATGTTCAGTTTCCCATTAGGACTCTTCACTGACTCACCAAGTCCTGTGGAAAATATCTAATTCTTTAGATGCTTAAGGCGCCAATATGTTCACCAGCTAGTTGATAACTTTTATGTGTCTGTAGTCTGGTGCTGGGAAGGTAGTGAAGTGAAGGGAAGTGTAGTGCAGGTTTATTTGTGCCTTTTTGCATTTAGAAACAAGTTGATTGAAGAGTAAAATTAAAGAGTGAACCAAACCATTAAAGGTACAGGACCGTGAAACCAAAACAATGAGCTGAAAGACACTAAAATGCCTCATAGAACTGAGGGGAAGTGAGTCAGATGATGATTCTGTGCCAGACACTATGAGCATCGCCTTTCATTTGACATGTAGTCATGTGATTGATTCTCGGCATAAAAATATGGATTAGTGCAGCTTTAAAGATATGTAAATATAAAAATGACGGAAATAAATGATCTAACTGTAACTCATTCTTCTTTGTCGTCACACAATGATGAATATCCACTTATTATATGTCTTGATCATTTTTTCTACTTAAGTATGACAACAGTATAAAAACAGAGAGATGGTCTATCATGTCTTCATAAGCACAACAATTAGATTTTTCACAACTGTCCTTCAGCCCACTGGGACAAAGATTAACTGAGTAAAAGTTGTAATTCCACAGCACTGAAGTTGAAAAACTGGTGCCTATAGCACGCTGGCTAATAGAGAATGCTAATGGAATCATGAAGCAGCTTATCATGTGAATGAGAACAATAATGAAGAGACAAAGCAGAGACAAATCCATTGTAAGTGAGGTGGAATTATGTCGGCTCAGTGGATTATAAAAGGCCTTGATCCAGTGGGAGTTGAAAAACATGGTTTCAGTTTGCACACAGGCATACACGTATTCACACACAAATCCATGCACATGTACATATTCTACAGTATGTCAGAAACCCATAAGCATTAATACACAGTAATACAAAAACACACTCATATGCATATTATACAACTGCACACACACAGAAATAGGCACACTGACACAAACGTCAAACCTTGATATCTACTCATGCTGCCAGATAATTGAATTAATTCAGCTGAAGAACAACTTCACAGATTAGCGACTTAACTTTTCAATAATAAGAAAAAACTCAGCCACGCGTGATAATTACATTTGTCTCAAATGAGGGCAGCCGTCGAAATGTATCATGCATTGCCATGCGTCCACATTTTAAGCCACACGCTTCCATGCACACACGCTCAGACACCTCCCCTAAGTGGCTGAGAGATAATATTTAGAGTTAGAAAACACAGAGGAAAAGTGATGGAGACGCTATTTTGCCATTTACCCTGGGGAAAATTCTGAGAGGTTTTAAGAAAACCTGTGACACAAACATGACATGGTTTATAATTCTTTTTTATGAGACCTAAGTCATGTGTGATGTGTTTTTTTTTTTTTAAGTTTCATATCAAACTCAAACCTTTTCCTCCATATGAAAGTAAGAAGGAGTAAAAATCAAAATGTAAATTTCAGGAACTATCAGGTTGGACTCTCCGGCACAAGTACTATGTTTTCAGAAGCAATTTTAAAGATGATACTAATTCAACCAACCTTCAGAAGGCCCATTCAGCCTGAAGGAGTCAGTACGCTTCAAACTGCTCGACACCTTTCTAATGCTGAAAATCCAACAAGCAGACAGCGCGGCAGACACACCCACTTCCTGTAGCAATTGGACGGATGTGCGATGGTCAGAAATCACGCAGGGTTTGAACGTGAATGCCTTCAAGAAAAGGCTATCCAAAAGCCTGCATGGTACGCTATCTTTGACTGCAGCATTCTCATCCAGCCTTTGAGTGTGGCCTTGTATACAGTATGTGTATAAACACATTTGCCTTCAGATGCGGCTGGATGACACTTGGATGACCAGGTCGATTCAAGTATACGCAGCTTTTGAGTGCTCAACTGAAGTCTGTCCCTCTGTATTGATTAAACTCCAACTGTTACTGTTCTGTAAGACATACAACACAACTGAAGAATAATGGTGAAACACATTTTTTACAGGCAGCATTTCAGCTTTAAGCCAGGATTGATATATACAAAGGATTTTAAGAAGCACAAGGCTTATATGAGGCTGAAAGGTCTGAAATGTAACAGGGGGGCAGGCCATGTTGCAGTACAATCCAAAGAGTCTTAAATATAAACTTCCCTGTCATTCATTTTTGTTTCTATCCTTGTGAAGTCACTTGGTTCTCATACAAATATGAAAAAATTGCAGAAGACCATACTCACACTCAAACACAAACACACACAGTCATCCAGTCGAGTGGAGAGCCAGGTACAGGGAGGTGAGAAAGGTGCGATGTATATTTCATGGCCCCACGACACTGAATTGTGAAACTGCAAAAACAAGCCATAAAAATTCCAGAGGGTGCATTGAAATCCTCGCTAGGCACTAGTCCTCCCTCTCCCCCCTCCATCCCTCCTTTCCTCCCTCCCTCTCTCTCTCTCTCTCTCAAGCTGCTGTCTCCCTCTCCTATTTCTGTCTATTGTTGGTACAAAGCATCCCATTCAGGCCCCGGTGACTTCTCTTATGGCAGACAGCAGTAGGCTTAACGGACAATGGCCGCACGGAAACAAAAGGCAGTTTATTAGGCAAGAGACTGTCAGAGAGAGATGGAGAGAGAGAGAGGAAGACAGAGAGAAAGAGTGGCACTCAGCGTTCCATTGTGGCTGGACTCACATCTGGTGGCCATGTGTGACCGGAGCAGCAGGGCTAATGATGGGCTTCCTGAGGCCAGCTCAATTAGGCCAGGCCTCACCGGACTCCCAGAGAGAGAGGCAGGAGGAGAGATGACTATCGACAAGCTGGTTCACTATTTGTGTGTGTTTGTGTATATGAGTCAATCTGCACTATATACAGTCGTCTCTCGCTCGGACATGTGTGTGCGTGCACTCGCAAAAGTGTGTCCTATGTATATGTATGTGTGTTTTCAGGCATTTGCGTGCATGTAATTTTCCACTGACACACTCCTGAGTACTGTCCTCCTTATTCTTTAGTCCAAATGACACATCCCTTGAACACACATACACACACACACACACACACACACACACACACTCCTCCTGAGTGGGCTAAAACTAACTAACAAGCCGTAAAGCCATTAACGGTTAGGGCGCTGCTTTGATGGTCCAACTCAAGATTTCCAACACACTTAAAACGACACGGGGGGGGGGACAAAAATGGTGAGAGCCTGCAACCGTGTCCGCAGGCATGTGTGTCCATGTCTGTGTGTGATGTCTGGTGTGTGTGTTACATTGTGTTCAACTGAGCACCAAATCAGATGGGTTCCTGTGACACTACCATCCCTTATTATTCCTGCTTCGCAAACTGTTCACCCCAGAAGACACAGACTGAAAAATACAAACCTAATAAACAGCAAAGAAAAGCCCATCTGTCTGAGTTAATACAAGGCTTTATTGGAGAAATTTGATGCCAATTCTTTGCATAATCACGTGTTACTGGTCAGATGTGTATAATTAGTATTACATAAGCAATTGCACAAACAAGAACAGGGGTCATCTGAGGCTTTCAGTTTTAGAACATGGACATAACCAAAACAATATTAGGTTAATGTTTCAGACGTGACGATAGTCTGGGTCCTGTGTTAGTGGTATGCATTGAAAAGACATGGTACTGTAAGGTCAAAGAGCCTTGTTGGATTTCACAATTTTCAGTCAAGTCCTACGGGGCAATGTTTGGGAAACCTGCTGTAGATAGCAACACACCTAGAGGGACAGAATGTCATTCATGAATTACCAATTTACATTAATACTGATAAAATCAGTAGTTCCAAAGATACAACAAATACAAGACTTTAACATTGGTCTCTCGTTGATTTAGAAAAGGAAAACTATGACCCAAAGAAGGAAGAGATAATCATCAGAAGCTTTACACCAAAACAGACCAAAAATACCTAAAACTTACCGGGAAATCAAACTGATTTGATTTAGCATAATCATGGGACTTTTTTTTCACCAAAACATGACGGATAATTTGCACTGGAATTTGTTTTTGCACATTAACAGATTTTGCAGATTCAAAGCTTATTATCCAAAATCAAAATGGACCAAATCCAAATCAAATGGACTTTAGTGAGAAAATGGTGAAACAAAGGTGAAAACTGGAGCAGGTAACCATGCACAGTTTGTCTGGATACATGCAAGGTAAACCTATAATGCCACCGGCCTGGGTACGGGAGAATTAAAGGACGGCAAAGATACTGTTTGAGATGAGAAGGACAGGCGCAGGCTGATGTTCTGAGCAACAATAGTTAATTAGTTATTATAGTTTGGCCGTCGATTTGTCCTGTTCATCAATATGGATTAAAAACACCTGGTAAGGTTCGGGTAAGATCATGATTGTGGTTAAGGTGGAACACAAATACGTCCATCCGCCACCTTGATCGCCACATGGTTCTAGCTGGACGTAAATCATGAGGTGCATGTTTGTCATATACGACTACAAACCCTAGGATACTGGGCTGAGCCTTTCCTAAGATGTAATTTCTCACGGATTTAATATCATTTAAGTTCAGATGTTTTACCCAACCGTGTCATCAGTGTGTTTCAGAGGGCACACTTTTTTGGGGACTGGTTTCTCAAAATATCTCCAACGGCCCTGAAGAACTGAAAGAGATTCTCTCTAGAAAAAAGCGGCTGATGAGGTTTTGATCAGACTGAGGAGAACGAGTGTACAAACTGTGGGGAAAAACAGTCAAGTTGAAAACAGCAGTTAGAGCAACAGTGCTACACCTGACCCTATGAACACACAAGTTCAGAGTGGTAGTATAAAGACATCATCTTACCTGTGTACTATCGCACACCTGAGAGAGTGTGAGAGGAAAGACTGAGTGTGGTCAGCGAAGACAAACTGAGCCCAGAAAACACTCAATCTAACCTCTGCCCACATCACCCTCACTGACTCGCGCTCTCTCTCTCTCTTAAGCAGTAAATCAATGGAAGTCAACTGGAGCGTTCGATCCCCCTCTGTTTTCACTTGCTTCTTTTGTGTGGCTTTGCAGATGGTTTCCGTGGTTACACGAGCTCCCTCTGTGGAGGGGAAGCGGGTCTTTACCTGGATAATCACAGGTGTCAGTCAGGCCATCACCGGCTCATGCAGTCATCAGAAAAGTTGATTATTGTGTCTGACTGACTGAGTGAGTTTCCAAACTCCAAAATGTTTGAAGCAGTGTTGTTGTCGAGGTGTCTTTCAACAGCTGAAGGTAATATTATGGTGTGTTCCTCTAAGATAATGATGCCATCAACTCATCGACTGTATGTCCTTCAAGTCCTCATTTTCTTACTTTTTAGATAATGTTTGTTTCTTTTGTTCATAAAAACAATGTGTGCTAAACTATTAGCATGGATTACTATATTTAAGACACAACATCAGGGCTGTAATATTTTGTTATAGTGTCACAGGTGTGGACAAACACTGAACGTAATATCACAGGTTTGACTCCAACAAACGTAAAAGTGTAGCCATAAACGTCACATTAGGAAAACGACTGCGGTGAACAACTTGCAATGTTGCATCAGATGGAGCGGTGAGATTGTTTTTGTCAATATATGACATGTTTTAACTCAAGATATTAGTCACAGCAAAGCATTACCTCAATTGAGATGAATAAAATTATAAATTGTATGAAAAAAGAAATAACATCCAGTCATAAATCTAATATACTGCCACGTTAGAGTAGAAGTCAGTGAAAGCTGGAGAGCTAATCAACAGAAAAATAATCAGCACGAGTTTGCTGGTTTCAGTGTCTCAGATGTGTATACCATAGTTAATTGTTGTATCTTTGGAATTTGGACTCTTGTTTGGCTCTAGGAAACTGTGAGAATTAAGGATATAATCATTGAATAATCGTCAATAAAAATAATCGTTCAACAATAGTTTGACCTTTCAGTTCATTCCAGAGCAGATTTTATTCTACTCAGATGGCGAAGTGGAACTGAACATGAAGACACATTCACACTTAGGCATGTGATATTAAGGCATCTGTGAAGGCTAATGTATACGTGATGTACTCATTGTTTACCACAGTACAAACAAATATACGAAACCGAGCAGCTTTGTTGGTTATCAAGGACAAACTGCACCACCTGTTACAAGGCTACAGCAGCAAACCACTGGCCCTTCTCCCCTCAGTCCTTCTCTCTGTCTCTACAGGAAATGAGCGGGCGAATAAGCAGAGATAATTACACAGCAAACAATAGCTGTCATTTCTTTCTACATCGACCTCCTGGCCCTGCCCTCCCACCAACACAACACAGTTTACCGTAATCTGTGTCCACTCGATGGACAGTGTGATCCAAAGCGAGCCAGAGTAGTTTCATACATCTATTCTCTGTGTCTATCCTTCCCCTCTCTCCCTTTGCTTTCCACAGAACAAAGCATGTTAACCTTGAGCTGCAAAACAGCTTTCTGCTGGCGTCTGAGGAGATATTAGGAAGGTGATTAAGTGAGATTGATGGTACTTTAATTCCCTGACAAAAATAATGGCTCCTTCCTGTTGTTTAATCTTCAATCTTCATTACATGGGGGAGACTCAAGAGAGTATGGTTTTCAGCCAAAAGAAGGCCATGCTAACAAAGGACACCATCAAGGATGGTGTATTTACATGTTTAATCAAAATGAATTGTAATTGAAAGTCCAAAGGGGGAGCTGGGAATGCAGCAAACTGTGGTCTAATAAAAGATTGTTTAGAATTTGAAGGTAATTCTTTTGGATGATGATTTTTCTTTTGGAATTTGGAGCATTTGAGTGCAATTTAGCCACAGCGTAATTAAGAGGACAATCATGAAACTCTCGTCTGCATATTACTGTTGTGATTTTCATTTTGCTGATGATTTACACAGACTTATGGATTCAGCCTGTTCCCATGACCTTGGAGCAGTGGAAACCCTTTCAAAAGTTACTATTTCAAATGAATAAAAAATAATTTTAATAATAAAAGTTGCCTTTTCTAAACTCCGACAAAGTTAGGTTTTGGAGAGTTGTCAGAAACCATTTACATTTCCCCCAGAAGGTTCAGGACTTGTTTGAGAGTAGTTGGACAACAAAGTTTACAAGCTCTTACATATACGGACCTAGAGCCGACCTATTGTGGAATAAAAAGACCACATGTTTGCAGGAAGGTTCCCTCTTTATGTAAAACAAAAGTGAGTTTTCAAGTGGCACGGGTTCAATTTTCTCTCTTGTGGTGGATGTACTGTCCCTGAGTGAACAAATGAACCCCTACCATTTTCCAGAGGCACTGTTCCAAAGATGACCCTGTACGCTGACCTCCCGGTGGAGAGCGGCAAGCAAACATAAAATTCCTCCTTTGGGTGATCAATACCGCGAGGAAAAAAAGGAGAGAGATGCAGCCTCTGCAACTCGCTCCTACGGTACAGGGAGGTCAGAACACAGGGTCAGCTGGAGAGCAGCACTCCCGCAGCTGTCAGGAATTCAGTGTCTTGCTCAAGGACACTTCAGCAGGGAGGATGCTTTGCCGAGATGCAGCCAGGCTTCTTTAGATCAAGGGGCGGTGTCCTTGCTCACTACAACACCCCTGCTGCTCTCAAAGAAACCTAATAAATAATGCCAATTAAATACTAAAGCACGCTGTAAACAATCATATCGTCTGCCATTTTTGAGATACAAGGTCTTACATTTAGGATGAGTGTGAAAGCTCATTTGCAACAGCAGCCAATGAAAAGGAAACGTCACAGAATTTAAACAGAATTTTAACTGAATAAATCATTGGCTGAGTGTTTCAAAGCATATATATGTTTTTATAAACCACAAAAAAAAAAAAATCAAACCCCACAATGTGCACAGAACCTCAAAATAGCCACAGAAGCAAAAGTTAACCTTGAAAGTAAGAAGTTGTATTCGATTGATTATACCCAATATGAAAAAACACCAACCAAAAGTAAATACTGTGTCTTTTCAGAGTTAAGCACATTAGAGAAAAATCTGTAAAGTTATAATATTTCGTTCCCTGTTGACACTGGGCCCCTTTACGTCCTCTCCCTTTTTTTTTTCCTTTCAGTGACATTCAGCCAGTTTCCTATGTCCGCCTAATGATTGACTGCAAATAGATGGACTGTCAATGCAACAAACAGCACATGCGGATGAAAGGGGTCCCGCTGTGTCATGCCGACATTTTGACACCATATCTGTGCATGTGTAAGAAAGCCTGTTTGCGTCTGCGCGTGGGTGTGTTTGTTTGTGCATAAATACACATGTGATGACTTGTCTGTATCCCTGTCTATAGTTGTCCCTCTGTACAATAGGAACTGCAGCAGCAACAGAAACAATCCTTTTAATCTAGTGCATCTTTCGCGGCATCTCAGTCTGATGTCCGACTGCACAAAGAAAGGTCAGGGAGGGCTTGGCTCGGGTGGGTGGAACAAACAACTGGGATTTGCGCGCTCTCTCTCTCTCTCTCTCTTTTTCCCTCTCTCTCTCTCTCTCTCTCTCTCTCTCTCAATGAGGCTTCAAGGTCTGCTTTCGCATACAGTTACAGTTAGTTTACTCACTATCAAAGCAAACCCAAACTTCTGAGTTCTCTAATACAGTTGTGTGTGTCCTTGCTCCCTGTTTTGGTGCAGAAGAAAAATGAATGATGGGGTTCCTAATAACTGCACTGCACCGGGAGGAAGTTAACTAACTTGCTTCTATCTGTCATTCTACTTCTTCACGGTTTCTTCTTCATCTCTTTTCTATTTATCTCTTGCCCTCTCATATCTGCAGTCCATATCTGTGATAATAGCCGCCAGTCTGAACATTTAATAATCATTCCTGCTTCCAAATCAGTCCTAGTACCAAATCCATGCCTACCAAATAGCACTACACGCTGTCTAATCTAGCTCATCCTCCTGAGTTCAATACAGTTTATCAGCAAGAGACGAGGGGGAGAGGAAGAGAGAGCTGCGAGGAAAGAGAGAAAATAAGGAATTGAAGGAGAATAGATCAGGAGGAGACGGGGGGAGGAGGAAGGGGGTCAACGGTGGTAGAAAAGAAGAAATGAATGCAGCCCCTGTTCCTTCCCACTGTCTCAAACAAGGCCTGGGTAAACAGGAAGTACAGCTGCGCTCTCTGTCTCTTTCTGTCTGTTTCACTCTCTCTTTTTACCTCCTGCACCTCCCCGCCTGTTTCTTTGGCCTGTCCTAAAGTACACAGCATTCCTCGTCTGCTTAGAAACACTGTTACTTTTACCTTATCTGCTACACTAACCTGTGAGAATAACGAAGGACAACAGTTATGGGGAAAGAGAAAATTGGGCTGGGATGCAAGAGCAAACAAATGACAAATGTCGTCTGAAATATCTTGTCGCCTTCTCGTCACATCACGAAGAGTCATGATAGTTGGCAATCTGGACACGCAGTTCCCCTCAATGGGCCCTAATCCCCCTATTTCTTTAAGAGAGAGAGGGAGTAGAGCGGAGGAGAAAGGAGGCATTGTGGCTCGAGACAGTGCAGTAAAAAGAGGAGCGTACAGTACCAAATTGAGGTCGCGGCAAGACAATGGCTGCCCTTCACTGGCTCATTCACACACGGTCTCCACACAGCTCTATCAAACGCCTCTTTCTTTTCTTCTTCCCCTCCTCTGTTCTGTTCTTTCTCTTTCTTTCTCTCACGTCCGCCTTTCTTCTCCTCATCACAGAGGGACGGGGGGATAATGAAACCCCGGCTCACCCAGGCTGTTCTGGGGCCCGTTTCAGAGAAGAGCAGCTCTCTCTCTCTCTCTCTCTCTCTCTCTTGCGCTTCCCAATGGGCACCTTCTCATCTTCTCTGTTCAACTACAACCGTACAGGAGCTCCACCCACTGCTTTTGTTTTGGAGGGAGAATGTATAGTTCAGCAGGAAGTGGGTTGTTTTGGGACAGGACTTAACATCATCTATTTTGGGCAGTTCTCAGAGTCCTTATTGTAATGCTTACCTTCATGTATTTTACACAGTTTTACACAGGATACAATGAGGTTTTTTTTATTATCTGTATGTAAGAAACTTATACCGAAAGTTCAACTTGCATTGAAGTTTTATCAATTCATTTTTCTCCAATGACAGTGTTGCCTACATTAGTGTTCTCCCGAAGATGTGACTGTTTGGTTCCCACTGACAACGGTCGTACTGCTTATGTGACAGGTGCAATATCTGTGGTGGCAGGTGACAATTATAGTTCTTCACATCAATTCAACTCCAAAAGCCACACAAGCAGTTACGACGGAGACGATGTTGTTAGCCGTTGCTTGTCCCATCTGTAAATCAAGCACTCCCTACATGTTGCCGTAACTCTGTCATTAGTCTGTGTCGTGATTCGAATCATTGGCTTAGCTGTGTGAATTAGCTGTGAGTCTTAACTGGTCATTTGCCATCACCACAACTGTGGTGTCCACAAAGCGTCTCCTAGCAACGTCAGCTCTAAGATATCAGTCAACAGCTGTCAAGGTAAAAGCCCACCCAGAGGTTTGCATCTTAAGACGCACCATGTCAAGAAATATGTCAAAAAGGGGGTTTTATCCTCTTTACAAAAACTTGAAAAAATATGCACAATGGCTGCAGGTTCACCATAGTTTATATTTGCTAACATAAAAGTTTTAATCATTGGAAATCCAGCAACCTTTCAACATTACAACACTGGAAAGACAAAAATAGATCATCAATCCAAGATGGAATGTGAAGCTAAATGGTGAGAAGTACAGTACTGCTAGGTGTGAGTACAAAGATCTCAGATAATTGGTCATTTGAAAGAGGGTAAAACTATGAAGCCAAAACTAATGTAATATTGAGGCAAAAAACTGTTTGATCAAACAGTTTAAGTTTCAATTAATTGTTAATTGAGGATGGAGGTACGTGATAAAGATTAACTATGTCTGAAGATTTATTCTTGATTCATACGTGGGAATCAAATTAGCAAGATATTAAGATGCAACATATATATTTGATATTGAATCTTATACAAAGTCTTATAAAAAAATCTTATAACATACCTTTTACGTCTCAAAGCCTAAAAGTCTTCCTGCAACTGCTCTTTTTCTATTCCATACTGCATGACAGGGTAATTAAGTAGACCAGGAAGTGAAAATATTTCTTTTCCTGGATTCACCTCATCAGTGAACCTGGAGAAAAACTATCCAGATTCCTTTGTATACTCAGTTCATATTACCATAGATAAATCAAACACATTCATTTTGTGGAAATGTACCATCTTTGTTCCCTGTTCAGATGTATTCAGATGAGATGTTAAGGAGGAGAGCATCACTCTCATATAGACCTAGCTCTGTTTTTTTGCACAAAGAAGGCATAAATGTCTTATTCACTACATCCTGTATCATATGGACTGTTTCTACAGAAGACGACCGTGAACAGTAAAATGTGTTCCCTTTCTACCAGTGAATGGATTCGTGGAATTCACTGTTTCACACACAGAGATAAATCGCAGAATGCCTCTGCACAGAAACAAGAAGGCAAAAGCACCTTCAGGCAACTTGGGTCACAAAGGCTGACGATCCACAAACCTAATTTGGCTTGGCAAACCTAATCGTTCAAAATTGATCGAATACAGAGTCTACTAGAGGCCTTTAAGCGGTTTATTGTGAGACAAGAGGGAAACAGGGATTGGCATTGTTATTTAAACCACAGAAAAATTGTTGTCTTCCAATCGCATTTAAGCAGAAGCATGTCATTTGCCCACAGGGTTGAGCGCGTGATGATATTAAGGTGACCATTATTGCCCCACTGGATAAGATTGCTCCGATGTTCTTTTGATGGTCAAGTGCTCTTCAGCTGAAGGAAATCATATCACACTCTATGTACATTCAAAGGTATACACAGTTAAATCTGTACAAACACACAAACACAATCATATAGAGAGGAACCTGCATATACACATGTCCTCTCTAACACATATCATACCCGGAGTCAAGTGGGCAGGAAAAAGAGATGTGTGAGAGAATATATTTAGGCCACAGAGTGCAGACAGTAAATACTAATAAGAGGAGAGCCAGGGCCAGACCACAGTGCTGAGGTCAGAGGTCTCACCTTATTGGTTATCTGATAACCCTTCATATCTAAAGGATATGTGTGTATCCATATCCTGAAAACTGATTTTTATTTTACATTAAAGTCACCAGGGAGTAGTCACATAGCAACACACTGACATCTCCTTTGTATGTATACAGTGTTGTGCATGAATGCCGAACTGAACGAATCAGTTTACAAATGCTGCACATGAACTCTGGCTAGAGTGAACGCCGCTCACATTTTACGACAGTTTTGCGGCACGCCATATGACGCCTCCATAGACACGGCCCAGCATGGCTGGTGCTAGCGACATAGACGGTACAGTACTACTGCTGAAGCAAGTTTGTTTGAGCATTTGAAGCAGTTTTATGAACAAACAAGTGAAGAACCAGACAGATTATATTTATATACAGACTTTAAATCTAACTAATCTCTGTGATTCTTCAGTGGTATACAATAATTCATTTAGTTTGGGAGTGGCAGTGATTTGGAGCTGGTGATGGATAGGTAGAAGGAGGTTCTATTGAAAGAGAATAGCGGACTTTATTTATTTAAAAAAAACAGAACAAATGAACATGAAGTAGTTCATTTTTGGAACTGCGAACTGAGTTCAAAATTTCAAAATGAATGTGAACTAGTTCATTTTCATTTGTATGAACTGAAGTTTGAACCAGTTCTTTGTAAGTGTGAACTGGCACAACACTGTATGTATAAACGACCATACAACCACATCTTCAGCTAGAGCAGCTGAGCTTTTTCATCAAGCTAGGTTTGACAGTAATGGAAAACTTTTTCATCTAAGTCAAGCCTATTTATTCATATACCTCAAATTACCGCACAATTACAATACATGGCACTCTCTATGCTTAGACCCACCCTTCCAGTTTATGCTATATGATGCAATTTACATTTTGTAAATTAATGGCTTTACTCATTATAATCAGCCTATCCATGACTCATGAAAAAAAGAACCATGCTTTAAATATGCAACAAAGTTCCCCAGACAAAATCGAACCAGGCTGTCGCAACTACATGATGCACCTTCGTACACTAGGACAATGGGACACTTCAAGTCTTTGTCAGTAAGTGGTCGTACATTATAGAAAAGATGTGGTTCTAATGACGTACCCTTCTGACCACATCAGAAATCAAAAGTGTTTACACTTAATCCAAAAGGCAACACTCAAAGGCAAGGTGAAAAGTCCGCCATCACAGAGAGGTCACAGACGCAATATCAGTAAAATAAATGGGGACAGCAGCACATATTTTTAAACTGTCTCTCCTGGAAGGCATTTACAGTGTTCTACGTGGTTTAAGTGAGGTAGAGAGATCAGGTCAAAACCGTCTTTTTCACTTCTGCACAACAGGCAAATCATGACGTGAATGTCGGAATAATCACCGCTAATCTGCCGTCGTAAAGATGGAGGGGGGGAGCGGGATATCTGACCATCCAACAAGCACTTCGGACAGAGTATACTGGACCCTTAAGACTTCAAAGCCTTAAGAGGGATGATTCTCTCTTTAAACACATTCATTTTGCAGGCAAAGGTTTTTAGTTTTTAGTTTAAGTCATTACTTTAATAGGCACCTCATACTGTGCCTAACTTTCATGCCGACAATCATTTTGTCAGCAAATTTTTTTTAATGGCGAATAAACGAATGCACAAAATTCATCCGCACTCCTTGAAGCCAACTCTGCTGCCACTGGTGATGTGAAGCAATTTGAAGGTTGCTATTAACTGGGAGAAACAATCAATGCTGTGTGGTTATTTTACTGTCACGTCATTGCCATTTCACATTGCTGCTCAAACAACACAAACAATTTAGAAATGTCAGGCAGAAACCAGGCTGGACATAAAACATTTAACTGACAGGTAGGACAAAACAGACAACAGGTGGATAGACAGGCAGGCACGGTGCTAATGGAGCTGATTGTGGCTGTAGTCAGAGAGGTGACGCTCTGTGGCCCACAGGGAGCAGACAGCAGGCCTGACCTCCCAATCTTACACACAGCACAGCCACTCTCATGCTGTAATTACCTGTCACATTGTGAGCGGGTGTGTGTCCGTGTGTGTTTTGGAGGAAGAGGTGTGGTAGAAGAAAGCACTTGCACTTGACCCAACATGCAACCCAACCCTGTGTTTCCCATAAATGACATGGAAAAAAAAAAAAAAAAAAAAAAAAAAAAAGCACTGACGGAGGTGCACACCTACCTGAGACCCTGACTCCCCTGGCCCCGCTCCCTTTCTGGCTCCCGGTAATTACCTGAGGGCCTATGGAGGGGTGGGGACCATTGTGTGCTGCCTGTGTAGCACTCAGAGAGATGTGGGATTGATGCGCACTCAGCGACCTCTCTGATTGGGGTTAACAGCAGCCTCATTTGCATGAGGAGATGGGGCTTTCATTAGGGGCTTTCATTAGCTACAGTAGCAAGGCCTCATGTGCACAACACACATACCTGCACACATTACACACATGCACTCGGAGAGGGTAAATTATTTAACCTTTCAAATGACACACACACATGGCTCTCCTGTTTGTTTGAGGTTTTTTTTTTTTTTTGGTGTGTATAAATGTATCATCACATTTGACATGATGACTGCACCGACCAAAATATTCCCCAAAAGGTGTGAATACATAAATGGATTCTAGTGGTTTAAGATGACTTTATAAAACATTTTTAAGTGTGTGGTTCATCTTAAAAGCAGCAAATGAAAAAAGTAAAAGAAGACACATACAACTTTTTCCCTGAACTACTTGAAATCCAGCCTTAGATAAGAACAGTTTTGTAAGTGGTCTGAGCTTACCCGTGAGAGCTTTGTACGTCAGTCTAGATGTGACTCAGCTCAAGTATTAGTCAACATCTAATATTTCTGTGTGATCATGATCTGTCTAATGATAGGATTATGTCTCATTCAAATGAGTCATATATTCTCTGAGCCCCTAACTTTTCTGTCATATTTACACTCTAATTAAGTAGCTAAGCTTTGGCCTGATACGTGATCTCGGTCACTGATTACTGACATATGTTCATGTGAGCCAAGAGTAAAGCCGAATGAAGTGATGTTTGGGGCAGGTAAAAACGGTGACAGCAGCCCTGCATCAAATCACGCAGCCTTCGGGGGTCCAGCTCAACTTGTACCGTCCACTTCACCATCACAAATAGAAAATAAAATCACAGTAGCTGTGATAACTTTCCAGGGTTTGTAAACTCCTGCTTTGTAGTATCAAAAACTGCTTCAGCGTTTAGTGTTTTGTTGTGTGTTAGTGATTACACATCTTGCAGCCACAAGCATCATGGGAATCCCTTTGCTTTTTTTCTTTCTTTTTTCTTTCTTTTTTTTTTTACAGGACAGCAAGTTTAATTTTCATGAAACATTTTAGCCACGGTCTGTAGGTGAATATTTAGTAGTTAAAATGGAGATTCTTCCATGTTGACTGACCAGTTTTGGCAAAGGTTTACTCAGCTACATGCAAAATGTTTCTGAGTAACGTCTGCCAGCACCACTTACCAGAAGCAAATCTGGTGAAGACGCATGACAATTGGAACAAGCCAGAACACAGCATTTCTTTTTACTTTCACCAGAATGGGTTCAAGCAAGTTTTGTCGTGGCAGAGAAAAGTAAAGATCAAACTGTCCCTTGGTCAACTACAAGATGTTTGATTTACCATTTAAACAAGGAAATTGCCTTCTAACACTACATAATACAAACACATGCACACACAGAGAGGGCATGCCAGACAATATACAACTGAAGGCAGCTCAGTGCAGATCTGAAATAGAGTCACGCAACAAAGTGGACACTTCACTCAGTGACACCTACAAATGCTCTCTCACACACTCGCACACAGTCACACCACACTCTGTCCTGTGCTGTCATGTATAATTCAGCGTGTGGCTGGGCGGGCAGATGCCTCATCCCCAGGGGGTCCCATCATGCCTTTGCTAGGATGAAACATTTAACAGCACAGGACAAAATGGAACACGCTCAACAAATAAACACGAGTACACACACGTACACACACACACACACACACACACACACACACACACACACACACACACACACACACACACACACACACACACACGCACACACACACACACGCACACGCGCACATGCACACACGCACACACTGTTCATGAGGTTCCTTAAAAATACCCACATACCGATTCCAATACATATGCAGAGCTCAATTAATATATGCCGAGATTTAAAAGAAGCTATTTTAAGTACTTTAACTTACATTTTATTCACACTAAATGATGAGTGTACATTTTGGCCTCTGTTCTGTACAAAAACATCTTTTATCATCATGACCTCCAAGCCCTAATACACACACACATACACACTTCCACACACACACATGCAGAGAAGGGCAGACAGAAAACACTGGTTCTCCTTTTAAGGCAGTGACACTTAGTGAAAACAAATGGCCACTTGGCTGCATATGCACACACTCACACACACACACACAGACACACCACAAGTGGGTCGTTAAATGAGTCACCCAACAACCATAAGAGTGCTTTTACAGCAGCCTAAGTGAATAACTGTAGAGAAACGACAATATGGCTGTATAATATCAATATCATGTTCCATATTCAGCACATGATGGGGCAAAGAAGAGGGAGCTGTGTGTGTGTGTGTGTGTGTAAGTTCTGAGGCTTCTCTACTGTATGTGCGTGTGTGTGTGTGTTGGTGTGTGTGTGTGAACGCATGCCCGTGCTTTATGGAGCAAAGAGGAAGAAGCTCTGTGTGAGCAGATGCTGGTGCTTAGAGTGTGTGTGTGTGTGTGTGTGTGTGTGTGTGTGTGTGTGTGTGTGTGTGTGTATGTGTGTGTGTGTGTGTGTGTGTGTGTGTGTGTGTGTGTGTGTGTGTGTGTGTGGGAGAGAGAGAGAGAGAGAGAGAGAGAGAGAGAGAGAGAGAGAGCTTAAGAAGGCCTGGAGCGAGGCCAGTCCGGCTGTAGACTGTGAATATTAATGTGTTGTAACCTTGACACAGGAGGAGCTGCTGGTGCTGGAGAGGAGTCTCCTCTGATGACATCAGACAAGAAGACAGGGACTCCTACCTGATGTAACGCACTGAGGCATGACTCCTCACTACACCTCCTCTCTCCTCTCCTCCTCCAACCTTTTCTCTCCACCCCTGCTCCTCTAGTCTTCTACTCTCCTTTCACCCTCTCCCGCCTCATTCAGATGCCCTTCTGTCTTCAATGTCTTTCCTCTCCTCTTCTCCTCCTTACCTCTCCTCTCATTTCCGTTCTCTTTAATCTCCTTCTTCACCCCTCTCGTCTTCCCCCCTTTACCTCCCACTGTCTCTTTCCTCTCCCGTCTTCTAGTTGTCCATCCTCTTTCCTTTAATCTCTTGTAAACTTGTCACCTCAAACCCTGTGTTCTCTCCCCTTTCTCCTCAGTCTCTTTCTCCACCACCTCTCCTCTCCTTTCCTCCTTCCACCTCTTCTCTCTTCGTTCTCTTCCTCCTAACCCATCCACATCTCTTCTTCTCTCTCCTCCCCTACCCTCTACTCTTTCCTTTTCTCAAACCTAACTCTTCTTCCTTGCCTTCCGTCACATCTTTCCTCTCCTCCCATCTTTCCCTATCCTCCCTCCATCTAACTACCTCCCTTAAATCTTTCTCCTCCTCCATCTTCGTCTTCTCTTCTCCAAAAAGTTTCTTCATTCTGTCCTCTCTTCTCTAGTTCTCCTTTTCTTTCCTTCCTCCCTCATCACCACAAACAACAACCTTCTCTCTTCTCTTTTGTTCTCCAACAACCTCTCTCCACCCCTTCACTTGTGTCCTTCCTCTCTTCTGCTCCAACCTTGTCTCCTCATGTCCTCTACCCTTCTCCTCTTTTCTCTTCTCCCCCCTCTTGTCCGCAGCTTCTCCCTCTCCCACCTCACCTCCCAACAACTCCTCTCTTTCTCCATATCTAATCCAACCTTGTCTCCTCACACCTCAGGTCCTTCACCCTCACCTTCCTTTCTGTTTCCCTCCTTTGTGAGTATATGAATCTGTCTCTAACCCCTCTCTCTCTTTTCTTTCTGCCTCTCCCCCTCTCTCTTTCTCTCCATCCCTTCCCCCATTCTCTTTCTCTCTCCCCCTCTCTCTCTCTCTCTCCCTCTTTCAGCTCACTGCCAGGCTACCACAGCCCAAACTGTTCAGCTGCAACTGTTCCAAGCCCAATAATTACAGCTTGTCAGAAAGAATTAATTTTCTCATTTCTCATAAAGACGTGTAAAAAATTACCATGTTATTATAACGCAGCCACTCTCTGGAGGCACCAACGAAAACCAAATTTAATTTCGGAAATTCTTCCCTCGCACATTAAATTAAACACATAAATAAGAGTTTAGGAATTGGGGGGGAGGTTTACAGGGGGGTGGGAAGCATATGTTCGTTAGGCCGGCCCCAGCTCTGGGTAATGGCCGTCGTAATGTTTTTAACGGGCCCGGCTATTGGTAAGCACCAATACATTTGCATGATCACTGTCGCGGCAGGCAAGCGAGCTGCCAATTAGCTCTCGTACAGCTCTGGACAGTGCTGGGAGAGAGAGGACAGGGGATCTGTTTGGCATAAGAAATACACAGCAAGATATGGAAGAGAGCTAATTAACAACCACGTATGGAGAATAGCATATTCACTGCTGGGAGATGCTCTAAGGGAGGCGTGACTTTTCACTGAGGATAATATCTGTTACTTTTAATCCCTTTATGAGTTACAGTAGAGTAAGGCTTTGGATTCACTGGTGCAAATCCAAACAGGGCAACAGACCTTGAATGAAGATGCAATAAAATCTATTAAATAAAACTTTTCTATGTTTAGTATTTTGTATTACATTTCCATTAATGCTCATTTTGCCTTGTTCATTTTGTTCAGTCAAGGCTGAATAGGCAGTTGCTCTGGTTATGACAGCTGTCAGTGGGCACTGCTCTGAACAACTTTACAGGAAACTGAAACATCATGAACCTTCCCTACAACTGGAAGGACAAAGTCTCTGCATACTAAAAACATTCAGTGAACAACTATTGAAAATATTTTCTGAAAATTGTTAGCTTAGGTAATTTTTGCTGCCATGCCGCCTGTGCCTTTCCTTGTGGATGATTGGTTCGTTGGTCTGTGGTACCCTGACCAATCGCTTCCTCTTCCGCCTCTTCAGGCATCAGATAACTGATGTAAAAGTTGAAACAAACAACTGCTTTCTTCGAGTGTGGCCTTCTCATTTGCTTCCTGTAGATTTGTCCACTACAGTATCAGCAGCTGCCGCACAGACAAGTGCATGTTGCTGATTGACATTCATGGTTCCCAGGCAATGTGTCCTACTGACTCTGGCCATCCCCTGATTTTTCCTCAGGTAGCCCCATGAGATAGACCTTTTCTACTGAAATATCTGTGGAACTATTGGATGGACTGCCATGAAATTTGACTTGACTCTGACTTAACACGCTAGTTCAATCTATCACATTACTTAATTATCACATAATTCTGAGATGGATAATTACATCCATCTGAATATCTTCCATCGTTTCTTCTTGTATGAGGTTGCTATGTACAGTAATCAATTCTGCAGTCTGATGTGACAAATGACAAAAATATTTTTGACATTACATAACTGCATTTTTGATGGCAGTAATTTAATTTACTGTGTTGGTATTATGTGTCAAAATGATCATTAGCTAGTAGAATATAAGACTTTTAAATCAGGCATCATGTCAGACTGCGTACGGTGGGCCGGCAGGGACAAAATTTAGGAAAAGGCAAAGGGTGTGATGGGTTAGTCATTTTGATTTATGAAGTGATGACGATTCTGACATCACTTAGCAAATATAGAATCAAAGAGTGAAGTCAGAGATGTGATAAAAGCGAGATGAAACCGAGGCAGAGGATCAGCCCATCTCGCTCTGACGGGGAACTCCCACAGCGCAGATGAACGAGGTGTCCCCTCCAACTCCCCGGCACAGCAAAGACAGGGACTTTCCCTGCCCGCAGCACAGGACACGCGCGCGCACACACACACACACACACACACACACACACACACACACACACACACACACACACACACACACACACAAACTCCAAGGGATACTCACAGAAAAAGGTCACCCCTGGTTGACACACACAGCGGGCAGACTCACGGCTGATCTGACAGGGCTGTGACAAACACTCATGCATCCATAGACACAAACACACAACCACACGGGCCACGGTCAGTACAAACATTGCCAGCTAAATCTCCTCAGCAGAGCAGAGACGAGGCCACAATCTGTGAGCCTGACACCGCCTTGACACACACTATCTGGACTTCTTCACACACAGACACAAACGCACACACAAAGAGCGAGCAGGCGGTATCAGCTGAGCCTCTATTTCATGGTCATTTGTCTTGTATCTGAGTTTGGAATCGCTGTCTTCCTCTGACTCCAGGCCTTGTTCTCTACACAACGTCCACTGCTTTTTGTCATCGCAGCCAAGCACGCAACACGATGTGTGTTTTCCACTGATGTGCCACAACATTTACAGAAATTCACCAGTCAAATTCATTTCTTAGTAAAGTTTCTAGATGAGCAGTCAAAGTTCCCAAAATAGAAACATATGACTGTGCACAACATTAGGGGCTCGTGGAGTTAAAAGGCTGAGCAGCAAGAGAAAAATCTATCAGCATGGCTGCTGGTAAACTCAGAGCTAAGCCGGAGTTCTGAAAGTCTCTGAAGATGTTTGGATGTTTGGAGTCAACCGGTTAAAAGCTCCATTCTGTAATTGTCGTCCACACTGACATACTGTACTGTATTTTCAATCTGTTGTGGTTGGGTAAAACTAGATGTTTTTTGTTTTTTTTTTTCTTCATTTTACAAATGTCTCATATCTTAATTGAGTACATTTCTTAGTGATTTCCCAGAAAGCTTTGCAGCAACCCCAGACAACATCCATACTGTATTTTGCTGTGGTGTAGAAAGCAAAACTGAGTGACATTTTTCTAGACCAGATTTTCTCTGTGAGCAACATGTGGCTACAGTGTATTGCATGATCTTTACTGAGGCTACAGTGTTGTCATTATACATCACTATATTATACTATTGATATCTACTATGATAAATTTATATTTAGTTGTATGATAATTGACTGTCAGTAAAAAAACAGGAAAAATTTGTCTAAATTAACCTGCCAGAAAAAAGTATGGGTTTTACTTGCTGTAGTAACTTGGTCAATAAGTGGAAATGAGTCATATATCTTAACTCAAATTCTTCTTAAAAATGCCAGAAATTCGTTTTTTTTTTTTATTCACAAAAAAGCTTTTACACTTAGCTGAGGTGGAAGAGATGTTGCATCAATAAGAGCAGACTTGGAAACGTCCTTAAAAGACAAAAAGATTCTGGGGGATGTAAACATCAAATGAACGTGGAGCGACAAGGAGACTGTAAGCTTCCTCAAATGAACACATCAAACAAACGTGCGTCGTATTTCCATCTCGTTTTCGACTTTGTTTTTGTTCATTTCAGGTTCGACTGCTGCTCTTTTCAACCGGTTGTAGCCTCTGCTTCTTCAGTGGTTTAATAACACCAACTGGAGAATTAGCACCACCATCTGATTGTCTCGATTGACTCCTAATGTTGGCATAACAGTAGTGGATTGGAATTGGATAAAAAGTAAACCTGTCTATAGACACTGACCAGAGATCACTTACCAGTTATTGGATGGAACAACCTGAGGAGAAAAATGTCCTCTCAGTAATCAGCTCCTGTCCTCTGAGTCCTCTCACTCCTGGATAGACAGAAAACAAGGAAAACAGCTGATTAATAATACAATATTTATGTCACCTAGATGCAAGTGACCAAATAGATAGCAGTAAGTCAAAGAGAGAGAGAAATAGATTCGAGGTTGGGGGCAAAGTCAAAGAAAAATCGAGCTGGTACAAAAGATGTAAAAACCATGACAAAAGTCTTTTTAATTCTTTTTTCTTAACAGTTCTACCCCCCGAAATGTACACCTGAGACAGAGGGTGTATTTACTGTATATTTATATACAGTGTCAGTCAAGATTTTGTACATGTCAGTATATTTTTCTCACAGCCTCACTGACTTTGTGGCTCATCAAACTTTCATGTCAATTACTCCATTTTACAAACCTTCCTGATTTAATGGTTTTTGCATCCGGACCTAAAAGAAGATAAGAATAAATATAATTGTAAAAGCCGCATGTTTGTGGATATGTGAGAGTGTATTATTTGGATGTGTTGTGTCAAAGAGTGTGAAAACGCCTTTGGGCATGAATGTGTGAGGTAAGACAGAAAGAAGAGTGAAAAGAAATAATCAGTAAAATAAACACAAAAAGTGAGAGGGAGGGAAAGAATGAAAAAGCTCAGGGCAGAGTCACTCTTTCAAGCTCACAGATCCTCTCCTCCTTTCCTCCCTTCATCCCTCCTTCCTTTTCATCTCCCCTTACCCTCCCACTCTGGCTCCCTACATTCCTCCTACCCTCACCCCCTTCATACCAGAATTCCTACATCTATAAATATCAACAAGAGAGACTATAGAAGTACATACATACATACACACACACACACACACACACAAAAACTGTAAACACACACACCAGTCTAAACCAATGAGCACAGTGGTGTATTGTGCCAGCAGAGCCAATACACACTTCCATGGCCATTACTCCCCATGGAAACAGACGAGCACGTTCGCACACACATGTGATGTTGACGTTGTACCCGCACAGTGGATGCCTTAGACAATAAGCTATTTCAGGGCCAAATCGCTGACAAAAATCCATTTTTCCACCCCACTAAAAAAGATCAGGAATGAGAGAGGGAGAAAGAGCAGGATAGCGAGAAAAGCTGAAATCAAATAAACAGTGGCATACATCTGTCTTAAGCTGGATTTATCTCTGTATTTTGTCATCATTCTAATTTATTCCCCAGCCTGCTTACAATTACTGCCTTTTCAAAACTCATATCGCCGGCTTGTTGTTGTTCTCAGAGAGATTGCGTGGTATCTGCAAATGAATGAGCGGGGGACTTGCATAAGGTGGAAAAGCTCCTAGTGTACTTTTGTAGATTATCCACTTGATACCGATTCATTTTCTCTCTCTCTCTCTCTCTCTCTCTCTCTTGTCACAGTTTTGTAAAGGAGGCGATGTAGGACAAACATGCAAACGCACACAAAAAAAAAAACACACACACACACACACACACACACCACACACACACACACACACACACACAGTACTGTAGAGTGTAGAGGAAGGGAGTGGGCTCATCATCTTTAGTTATGATTACAACACTTGGCAAGCTCTCCCCTGCCTGTTTGCCTGCCTATTGCCTTACAAATGGATTAGTAAGCCCTGTTCCATTTGTGTGTGTAGCTTCTCTGAGATTTAGGCTGACTTACAAATAACACCAATCAAATTTGGGAGCAGCCGTTGTGTAGTCTTTTCCGCAGGAATATTAGACGATGTGATTCTGGGGCAACAGTGTGCCACTGCTTCTATACACTTAGTTTGGAAAACCTTGGGAGTGTGGGAGTGTGTGTGTGTGTGCGTGTGTGTGTGTGTGTGTGTATGTCTGTGTGTCGTGAAGATTTTACATGCCTCATAATAAGGAGGTCTGACTGCAACTTTTGGAGTCAGTCAGTGGTTAATCCATGGGAGGCCTGCTCGCTCATCCCTAGTTTACACATAATACAAAAGAGGACAACTCTGATCTGAGACGGGGACATATTTATTTATAAAGACAGGGAAAGCGGGCAGGGTTTCAGCTACAGATGACTCACAGAGCTGTTTCACTGTAAAACACGATGAGTGTTTTGAAAGAAAAAACAGGAAAGTTCATCTAAAAAAAAAAAAAAAAAACAACTCTTAATATACACCTACACAACTTGTATCTCTTCTTCAATTTTGCTGATGGGGAATTGATGTTTGTTTTCTCTTACTGGCAGATAACAGGTCAGATTCACAGAGGTAGACAAGGAGTACCACACAAAAACAAAAGCACTGCAATTACCAATCTACACCTGTCTTTTCAAGTGTCTGGTATCTGGATGAAACGTAGATACGTTTTAATCCACTTTCAGCAAAAAATCATTTGTGTTTGTAGTGTTTACTACATGTAGGTGAGCTTTACTCCAGTCCAGAGGTTGGTGGGAGTGCACCTGAACTTGGTTGATACCTACCAAAATACCAGAAGAAGAATAACGTATGCACTTGAGCAGTATTACCACAATGCTAACAGTTTAGATAGCAAGCTAACAAGCTAACACAGGCTCTTATTCAAACTGCTCCCTTACCCATACACAGCATTTAGTTGTTGAACTGATCAGGGATCGCATTACCGCAACAATTGCTCAGTGCTCTATGATCACACGTGCTAAAATCGCTTTTTCCTGTCACTTCAACGAGAAAGGGAGAACGACGGCTGACTTCAGTGTATCTTCAGCTGCCATTAACACAGGGGACAGAGTGGGTAAGTCCCGTAGAAAGTGCTTCCACACAGATCGCTCACTGACTTGGCAGGAATAACAATGACATATACGTCTCAGAGAGGACCTTTTCAACATCTGGCAAGAGTCGTAAGTTGGTTTTTGTGAAGTTTGAAACTGTCCTCTCCAACAATAACATTGGTTGTATGTTTACCTTCAGTAGCAAAACTGGAAGCAACATTTCAATGTTAACACATGGTCAGACAGAAAGGGGATTTGAACGCTGGAATATTTGTGTTTATTCAGCGCAAACCTCAAATGAACAGACTTTAGCTGTAAGCTAACTAGCAATGGACTCACCAATCATGAACTCAGAACTTACCAGAAACTCCAGTTCTGTTATTTTTCACAACTCTTTCTCCTTTTTCCTTTTGTCTCTTTACATTCATGAAGCACAATTTTTTCTCTGAAACATTTTCAACTCCTGCAGATTTCTGTGTAATCAATTCTTCATTGACAAGTCACATCAGACAAGGTCAAAATGCGTTTCTACAATGCAAAATTAATTAGTGCCTTTTTGGAATACAGTTTGTAGTGGAATCTCGATGGCTGTACTTTCCACTTTGGGATTGAGCGACAAAGGTAATATGATTGCCTTATTATGATTGCATCTATTACCTCAGAGGTTAGCAGTGTAAGAATGGTTTGCGGAGTTCAAAGTTGAACTCTTCACAAAAGCGCCATGCAAATTGGCGTTGCCTTTCTGAACAAGCTGACAGATTGCAATGATTCCGCTGAAATGAATTGATTTTGATTGTTGTTTTACAGGAAATGCTGGTGTGACGGATTCCTTGGAGAGGACGCTGGGGTGGACTGATGTGCATAAAAAAAAAAAAAAAAGAAAAAAAAAGCATGCGACTATGACAGTGAAGACTGTGGTTTGCATCTGTTTTCCTACCAACAGTTTAACACAAAGGTGACCGTTGCCCAATTTTGAGCCAAGTGGTTGTACTTGCTACAACTTAAGCAAACTTTAAGAAGAGGCCTGCATGTGTTGAACTTGCGATGCAATCCGACAGTCTATGTTGTTGTTTAAACACTTACTGGGAGGCGCACACTGTTCTACTTTTTCAATACAGTATCAGAGAGGTTGATTCAACCCTTTGGTATGTCTAGAGGCCTCTGTGCTCTATTGAGAGCATGATGAGTCTATAAAAATTCTTAGCCTTTCATGTGCCATGTGACCCTGAGCAGAAATAAAACAGTACTACAATAAAACAGTATTGCACACTGAAGAATGTCTCCTTAAAAATAATAAAGCGTGTTTTTTAGGCATTTTTGGATTTCATGGAATAGCTGACGGTGAAGAGGCAGACAGGAAATGAAGAGAGAGCCACGGATGTGCGTGGACATTCGGCTACAAGGGTGCTCCAAAATAATACACTTTTGATTTTCATCTGTGTTCATTATTTCCAAGTCGTGCTTGGCATCAAGAAGCTGATTAACGTAAGCCCATCACAGGTGAGAGATTTCCCTTCCCATATACTGACTGCATGTGAGAACATTATTCCCTTTCTTACAGTGCATGTGACTTTAGTCTGAGATCAGTGCACAGTGCTTTAAGTGCCTTGCTATAGAGCACAGTGACTGGCAACTATCCGCTCACAAACCCTCCTCTATCATTTTATAAAAATGAGAGCACCAATTTTAGTGTAGACGAACAAGCAGCGTTTGGTATATGGGAAAATTGAACACGTGTGTACATATGTGTTGCTCGGAGAGAGTACAGTTTGTGTGAATAAAGCTCTAAGCTGAGCTTCCATTAAGCCCCTTTCAACACAATGCCTTTCTCTCTCAGAAACTCTGTCTGATGGAAATCTGCTTTTGTTGCTGCAGTTCAATGTCCCTGCTATCTCCTGATGGAAGGAGAGAGAGAAAGGAGGGTCTGAAAGGGCCTCTATAGTTTTATGTTCCAGACAGTTCTCTCTCTCACTCACACACACACACACACACACACACACACACACACACACACACACACATTTGACAAATCACATACACTCCATGCTCCTCTACAATGAAATCAATGCTCTCAGTTTTCCTCTCTGTGCAAAGCAGCTCACACTGCCACAGGCTTCCTGTGATCAAACACCACATCATGTTCTGCAACTTCTGATACTGATGCTAACACAGTGCTGCTTTTGTGCTTTGCTGTTGCTGTTCATTCACATTGTATTCAGTCACAATAAAGGATTCTATTTTTGATGGTGTTTTTATAACAGTTTTCTTTTTCGATGGGAATTTCTTTTTCTAATGGTTGCCATGCTTTTTTTCTTACTGATAGTTTGTGTTTCTGATCACATCTTTCCCATATTTGCTGTCAGATTTAATAACCTTGTGCCTTGCATTAGGACTGTCTTTTCAAAATAAAATCTACAAACTCCAAACTTCAATCAGCAAACATTGGCATTATTAAATAAGAACATGACACAAAGCAATACATAAAAAATGCCTCCACACAAAGTTACAGAATCACGTTTGTAAATTTTTTAGCAAAGACTAACTGTGAGACGAAGCATCGAGAGAAGCTATAACATAATCTGCTCACATTTTGCTTTAGATTTTGAGTCCATCCACTGCCAGTGTGGGCATGTTTGTGTGTGTTGGGTTGTGTATGTCAGGAAATATGTCTGGTTTGGTTTGGATAGGAGGGCTGGGCCGTTGCTCTCTGGACTACCGTGGGACCAGGAGTGTCCAGGGATAAAGCCTGATTGTTGGAGAAGATAAAGACCGCTAACAGATTGGACCGAGAGGGGAGGGACCACGGGACCATCCCGCCAAAGACTGCCACACACACGCATTAAGGCACAAAGACGTGAATACATTGAAAAGTCAGTGAACCCAAACACACACGAGAATTATCTACAGCAGTGCTGCATTAGCTTTCTACGGTGGTTTTTGTATTGAAGACAAAAAGAAACACACAGTATCAAAGTGGTGCGTTAGCAATGTGCTGGTGGGGAGATCATACGACTGTTGGCTGCTTATGTAACAACACTGAGCAGACATGCTGATTGTCTCTGAGACAGTGGGAGTCGATAAGAACAGAAACATTTAGATATAGGTAGACAGGTGGAGAGAGTCAAGAAAGTGGGGATCACTTGCAGTCACATATTGAAATTGAACATTATTTCTTGGAATTTGGATTTTTTTCAGATTTTGCCTTGACATTAACAACTATCGTGGAAGGTGTCACTTTTATGTGATATTGCTGGTATGATGTGACTATGACTATCAACAGGTCTTTTCTCTGTCTATTTCTGCGGGGAGATGCGCACGTCCCCAGTGAAAAATAGGCGAGACGCCGAATCTCTAGATCACGCGATGCAGTTGTGTGTCCGCATCCAGTGTGGTCCTGGCCTACAGGGACCTAATAAACCGCTTTACTTAGTGTACCTGCATTTGCTTGGCTAATTCTATCCATGTGTGCGTAATCTGAAAAGATACTATCACAAACAACTGTGAAACCTAAGGGAGAGAGAAAGACACACACACACACCATTATTATTATTATTATTATTATTATTGGTCCATACAAAGCCACACAGACGACAGCAACAGGGACTTGAGCAGACTCAAAATGAAAATACCTGAATACAAAAACACACACAAGCACCAACAGTGACCTCCATTGCCAGGTGACTCAAAGCATCAGACCGGGTGAAATGTGAGTAACGTGATTGGATTATAGACAGGATACAATTGAGACGGATAGGAATGTCTTGGCCTGTAACCTCACATTGTCATTGCGCCCGTCTGCAGGTGACCAGGGTCAAAGACACAAGGGGAGAAGAGACCGCTGGCAAGCAAGCGAGCATCAATAAATTCTTATCATGGAAGCACATTTCTAGTTCTAGAGTAAAGGGCTCAATTAATAATCTAACTTTTATTAGTATTTAAAGGATCAGTTTATCCAAATCACAAAAAAATACTTAAGTATCCCATTTACCACTATTGTTATCTAGCCATGAAGATTTCCCATTATGTTGTCAACAGTTGTCCAGGGACTATTTCCTCAGCAGAAAGTAGTTCCAAAAACTGTTCATAGTGAAGGCAAGTTGCTGTCAAATTGTTGTGATTTTCCAACTCTTTGAGCACTAAAAATCAAGATCAGTTCCTCCACAGTGTTGGGATTTGAGGCAGCAATCTCAGCACATAAAACCAAATCTATCTACAAGGCTAGATGTACTATACATACATATTCAGAGAGAGAGAGAGAGAGAGAGAGAGAGAGAGCAGCAGTTATAGCATCTGTGAGGGTCACGATGTTTAAGTCGAATCTTGTTTTATCAAATTAATAGTGGCCTTCTCAGCATGCCCCCCCATACACACACACACACACACACACACACACCGCATCCACACCATTTAATCATGTTACTCACGGACTGCCGCAGTACAACACACACACACACACACACACACACACACACACACACACACAATCACACTCTGTTGATACGCAGCTCATATACTCCACAGAGGGATGTAACATATACATCACTTATTTGCTTTACGTAGGGACCTAAGGACGTGTACATAATGCTTTGCAACACACCTATTAAATGGTTGTACAACAACTGCTAATTGTCTCATACCGATGATTATGTAAGTCACATCGAAATTTAGTTACTTTTCTGTAATTGTCTCCTACAGGCGCAATTCACCATTCAAAACGTATCTACAGTAAAGAACTTGCATTGTGCTATAAACCATTCTACCCTCATTCAATCAATGTGGACAACAGTGCCAACAACATAGAAATATCATTTATTCCTTCATTCATTTAAAATGGATTACAGCTGTAATGCTGCATTCTGTAAATGACAATGTTAACAATAATAAAATGTACTTCATAATATTCCATGGGCAAATTAATGCCCCAGGGCACATTATATGAAATGAAGGCTGGTCTAATATTATACAGACAATGCACCATTGGGCTCAAAGATGTCATGATGAACCACAACTTATTCGAACAAATGTGCTTAGCAATTACGCATCAGTGACATCAGGGTATTGTATTGTTTGTTGTATGGACAAGGACGTATCTCAGTACCTTGACCCCTTCTCAGAGCCAGCCAACAGCTATTCAAACCAACGGTTCCTTTTGAAATACGACATCACTACTTTTCTCTGCCAAGTCTAAATCAACCCAGGTAATTAGAATTATATAAACAAGGAAGAATGAGACCTTTTCTGTACCATCTTTGTGAGACAGAATGGGTCGGTTGCATTTCTGATGAATGTCAATAAGAACACCAGATTCACAGCTGTAGGACCTTGTGCAGACCTTGAAACAAACGCACAAACATGTTACAGAATCAAACTCACTTGACAAATATCATACTGCCATTATGTCCTGTTTCCTAGGGCTCTCAAAACAAAAATACACAGCAGTGTCTTCTGTGCTTCTGTTGCAGATGAGAAAAATCCGTCCAGGAACACAGGATCAATAAGCGAGAGCAGTAGCTGTTCGTCCTCTATTTCTTATGTTCATTCAATACATCGAATTACAATGTTTGCTCCTCTCTCAATGCCATTTCTAAATTATCTCCTAGCACAACCTATTCTTCACTGTCCTCACCTGGGCTCCGGTGTCGACCTTAGCCAGACTATGTACTAACTTGGAAAACTGTACTATTCAGTGTCAAAATGCAAATTCAGAATATAAACGGCATAATGTGGTATGAGCATGCAAAAGGTAATGCCTCAGTTTAAAATCAGTTTGAAACTAATACAATCAATTTTGTCATGCTCTATTAGATACAATCTTGTCAGGGTACAATGTTAACAGATGTTAACATGTCAGCATGCAGAGTGTCTGCTATTAATATTTCTTTTTGCTGTTTATTTTATTTTCTGTACTCAGATCTCACTTGTAAATGAGATCTCAATGTCAATGTGACTTCCTGACAGAATAGAGCACATATACATATATATATGTACATGGATATATACTGTATATACACATATATACAGTATGTCAATATGAAAGAGTGCCAGTCAAACAGTCTCTGCATTGCTCCAAACAGATCTGATGTTTTTTGTTTCTTCAGTGGACTGGAAGCTTCTTGATTCATTTGTCAAATTTGTTTGCATTGCACATTGTCGCATTTTGCTTTTAACAATACGCCAGCTTTTTCAATTCAGCCAAACATAAGAAACCTTTATTGCAATGTTTTGAGATTTCGCCAAATTTCCAGCAATGTAACTGAAAGTGATTTTAAAAAAATCCTTCAGTTCAGTATTTTTTGCGTAATATTGCTGACAGAAAAACAAACGACACAAGTTTGTGGGAGAGTTGCGGTGCCGTCATGTTCGAACAGTGGTAACATGGAAGTTATCCACCACATAGATCTACAGTATGTGTGAAAGCAAACAAAAGCCAATAAAGCTTCAGAATCCATGACTAAAAAAGGGGTTTCAGATAATGGCGTAGATGTGGCATTAGGTGATAGTCACTGTCACGTTCCTGATGGACAGAGAGGTAGTGAAAGATTAGGAGAAAGGCCAAAGAGAAGAGCGCAGGTTTGTTTTTCTCTCTCTTTCTCTCCCTCTATGACAGTTGCTGTACCATTAACACCGCCTCCACAATTAGTGTCTTCTCACCGAATATACTCTCTCACTCACACACATACACACACACACACACACACGGTGACACCCCAGGACCCTGCACAACCCAAACAGCATAATTAGAGTTCCCCTAAACAAAGCACACACTCTGTAATTACTCTGTAATGTTACATAGCACAGGGGACTCAACAAAAGCCATTTTCCCTGGATCAACCAGTGGCACATAAACACACGCGCACACACATGCGCACACACACACACACTATACTCTTGTCCCATGTATCTGTGACTGTGTACATTTCTATTGATTTCACCAGACAAGAGCATACCCACTGGCTGTTGTCTGGCTTGTGAGTATGCTGCTCGAGTTTGTGCATGTGTGTGAAGCGTATACTGTCTCTATAAGTGAGTGTATGGTCACTTACATGAATGTATAGTATGTGTGTGTGTCCCTGAACTCGACAGCATATGAAAAGACAGAGCAACTGAATCTCTTCATCTTATGTTGCTCAGTCCAGGAAGGCAGCCATGCTTAGCATCGAAAGAGCACTCACACTTGCGCACACACACACACGCACACACACATGCATGCACGCACGCACGCACACACACACCCAAGGCACTCCTCTCTCTCTCTCTCTCTCTCTCTTTCTCTGTCTCGTTGCTTCCTAGTCTCCAGAGTGGGACATGACTAATTTCTCCAGACAGAGCGACAGCGTAAACACAGGGCCCGACACTTGTGCTGATACCGTTCTTGACAGGACTCCCCTCAGCTCCAACAATCTACCACAACCACCCCCCAAATCTGACCTCAACATAAACGCCCCTCCCCCTCCCCACCAAAAACACCCACCCTCTTCCTCCCCTTTTTACGCCTCTGTGCCCCCAAGTCAGTGCAGATATTGCTCTAAGTCCAGCGGCAGTAAATTAAATCTCTGTGCCAAGCCAAGTAGTGTGAAATCACATTAGATCTTAATCAGGGACTATTGTGTTTGCCTTGTTGGATTTTTTTTCTTTTATTGTGGGCGTGATCTTTTGTTGTGTACAGTTTTATTTCACAATCTGTATGCCAAGTTTTGACTTGGACTACACTAGATTGCAAACATCAATAACCCCTACTTCAAAAGTCGGGATTTATGTCAGTCAGTCACAGTCCTAAAACACTCAAAGTCAAATGCTGAAACTTTAAACCAACTTTGAGCTTAGTGTCCAACACTCTTCTACTTGTGCAGTGAGTTTGGTCTCTGTCAAAACTTATGTTAATTTTTCATCAAACTGTAATAAATTCTTCTGATAGCCTCCGCTACCAGGAGAGGTTGTTTGACTCCACTATAGCTACGGTTGGGCATCGGTTCCAAATTTCCTATTCCAAAGGAATCATTAAGAAATTTGAATTTTGAGTCTGCTTATCGGTTCCTTTCATTGGTGCTAGTTTCAGTTTCAGTACCATGACATGTCAGTCTACTGGTATGGTAGGTGGCAGTACGCACCTAAAAGTTGGTTTGCCAACCAACAATCACACCAAAACAAGAAGAAGCAGCATACTCTACATGAGTAGAGCCTCAGCTGTTTGCCATCATGGACCGCAGCCAGCGCTCAAAAGCCTGGCTTCATTTTGATCGAAAAGATGACGGGTTGGCGTGCAACACCTGTGCCAAACTCATTTCATGCAAGGGAGGATGCACTATTAACATGACAAACCACCTTCGCCAACATGGTATACAAATCAGTGACTGTACCGTGTTTGACATGTTTTACCATTCTCCCTCACGCCTCCTTGTCCTTAGTTCGGTTACGTGAAAATTAAATAACCTGCGTCTTATTCTTAACAAAGAGACAGCAAACTAGCTATGTACTGTATATAGACATATATGATCGAATTGCCAAAAACTGCAAATTTGTGCAACCACTGTAATATATAGTTTTCTGTTTTTATTTGGTTCAGTTGCAATTATGTAAGTGCACCCAGCACAATGCATAGACCTTCCTACTCTTTTCCTGCACTTCAACAACAGTTAATATAGTGATTTCCTCTATCTACCACAATCCCTTTTGCCAAATGTCAACAAAACATCTCAACACAGAACTCCTTCTTCCCTTAGTTGTGTATTTGATACCACATATGCAGAGACAGCAATAGCAAAAGTGCTACTATCATTTGAACTGTTCTCATTCAGAAATAACTTTTAATTAGAACATAGGACAATTTTAAATCATGGACCACTGACGCATGTGGCTATGGAGAAATGATCTCTCTTTTAATCATCAATATATAAAGTCAAGACACAGACCTGCACCTCTATGATTGTGATGAAACCAAAACCCTAAACCTGTCTATATGATATGATGTTTTCTGCAAACAGTCATCCCAGTAGCGGCCCTTTTAAGAGTGGTATAACATTAACACAATTTCACGAATAACTGATCGTGGTCCCAGTCTACAGTGTTTATTTCAGCAGAAATTATTTACCTTTCAGAAAGTCTGTCCTCTACACCCCCCAAAAAATCTGTGAAAAATCTTTGACGTAGCCTGGGATACCACTGCTTAAAGGGGCACTATGCATTCCTGCATGACGTCACTTCTGTTGACTGGAAGCCCTTCTGCCGGCGGAGTTCTCGCCACCTTTGAATCGATTCCCTGATATAAATGCGGGTCTTCGTTCGTTCCTTCTCCATTTCTCTCCTCCTCGCCGTATATTCATCCGAACGTCTTGTCTTTGGTCGTGTCCGTGCCTCGGCCAAAATATATTGTTGAGTCGTTAGACCTAGTTCACGGCGCCATCCAGCTATCTGCTCTCAAATACTCACGCTACTCTATCAACTCTGCTCACTGCCCCCCCCCACCCCCACCCCCACCCCTCCCTCAACCATCTTGTCGGTGATTGGCTGGAATGTGATTTGTTATGTTTGGGGCACAGCCTGTGCCCCTAGTGTTTGTTTGCCGTTTGTGACGCCTGTGTTGTCTCCAGAGACCGCGCTTTTTCACAGTTTATTCAGGGGCAGGCAGCTAGCGGATCAAGGGAGATGCCTATGATTTGAGACAAAAAATAAAATAACGCTGAAACCATGCAGGAATGCATAGTGCACCTTTAATCATTAAAGTCACATTCAATTTCATTCCTGTTATTTTTCTTTTGAAGTTTAGGTGTATGCTGTCAAACTAGCGGGTTGACCTTCATGAGTAATTTCTCTTTAGATAACAAGAGCCCGTGAAGAATGAGCATGAATGGTCTCTATGTGATGAGCCTCCTTTAATGAGCTCCACCTCACTTTACTACAAATAAAAATACACACTCTCCCTCTAATGATGTCCTATAAGGCTCGAGGACCTCTTCTTCCTTATCTCACCCAGAGCCAATCAACACGACTGAACAAGTCTTCTCCATCACTAAGTTAACAATCTTAGGCATTATTCAACTAGCCCAACAAAGAAATAGATTGTGAACTATAAGACATACTGTGTAAGATACTGTATAAGACAACAGTGATTCCCTCCCTGGGGTACTCACGGTTATTTAGGTACCTTAAGCTGCCATTGCCAGAGGGTTGGTGTTAAGACAAGGAGTAGCTGCACTAATTAAAAAAATATTATTATTAAAATTATTAAAAGTAAGTAAGTAAAGTAAAAGTAAGTAAAAGTATTAAATAGCTTAAATAGTTAGCTATAAGTCATGCATGAACAGTTGAAATGTTAGATAAATGGTAATGGATAAATGGTGAGAAAGCTGAGAGTAACAGCTAAATGGTTGGAGTCGCTAAATGTAATGGATAAATGGTTTAAATAGTTAGCTAAAAATAATAGTTACATTGTTAAACTTCTGACTCCTGCCAACAAGGCTGACCTATGCGTTAATAGTTCAATTATATGAAAACGAACACTGTAACATTATCCACTTTTATAAAAATGAATAGTGTTAAATAATATCCAGTTTAATATCAGTTCAAATGGACACATTCAGAACATGATGGGTGGTGTCAATGAATGGGTAATTGAGTTTATTTTGCAGGACTGTGGAGGTACATCAGACCAAATTGAATCATGTGAAACTAACCATCAGGTTACCCTGCTGCATCCATTCTCATTTCATTATCCTATGGTGAGTCACCTTATTTTCAATGCTGGGATCACAAAAGTTCTTGTTTTGCATTTTTGCCATTTAGTAGCTTTTAGCTTAAATGACACGGACCTCTTACTTAAAGGACAATTTCATTTTTAAACGTTTTAAATGTGTTTTCAAAAACAGATTGCCATCAACTCTTAATGCTTAGGCAGACACACATTCAGAGACACATTTTCTATGCATTCAGAGTATTCATGCACAGGCTCCGGTAATAATCTGACCTTAACCCCAATGACCTTGACTATATTTTGATGGTCATACTAAAGCCATGTGTAGGCATACATGTTAAGGCACTTATACAACACTGATACAAACACAAATTCAAGCCATGGAACAATGTCCTTAGGTATGACTGCATTCAACAGGGTGAACAAGAAAACAATGAATTCCTTATGAATTATTCAAAAGAAAGAACACGAGCATGGGAACTTATACATAACTAAGACTTGGAAATTATCTGTTGATGTGGACAAAAGCAAGAATAAAAGATGTCTTTGATATGGGTATGGTTAGAATTAGGTAAAAAAACATGGTGAAAAAGAAAATAAAAGCAAGGAAAAGAATAGAATACAAAAATACATGTTTTCAATGAAAAGGTCACTCACGGTGTAAAAATCTTTCATCGGTTGGGAATTGAACTCAGGTCACTGGAGCTGAAAGAAAAATCTATACGGCCGTCCACCACCATGACCCCCAAGCATTCACTTTCCTCTGCACTACTTCAATGTCACAGTGCTGCCCGTTTCTATTTGCGTCTTTCGCACGTAAATATGTTCCTGATGGAGAGACGTGAACAAGAACATACAGAGTAACAGACAAACAAGAAGCTCCCACGTGCAAATTGAAAAAATGTGTGATTTTGCCACTATAAACCTATCAAGCTTATCTTACACACTCACTTCCTTTTACATGTGGTCACAGCAAGCTTCTGTATGTGTCTTCATGTGTTTGTATGTATGTGCCCGCCTGCATTTGCACATTTGTGGTCGAGTGTGTTTGAGACAGTAGCTGCTGCATGTCTTTTGTCAACAAACTTCCCCATTTTCAGTCTGGAAAAAAAAACAGTTGTTGCCACACTGTTGTTACCTTTTATTTTATTACAGTTTTACAGTAATCTGTGATAAAGAAACATCATTTGATGTAAAGCAAAGAGCAACAGTCACAGGGGAAATATGGTTACAGGACAAATCTGATCGGATCTTTGGAGGTTTACGTTTACTTGGAGGAAAGCAACTGTCTTCTGGGGTGGTGAGATACCCGACCACTGATTAAAGAAACTGATAATGAGGGGATGATTAAAGATTTAATGTTAATCAAAAATGTCTTTCCTCATACTCCAGCATGTCTTCATAAGGTCTATCTCACTATCTCTATCACTTAAAGTTTATTTATTAAATCATTCAGCTGTTCGAGCACAACAGGCTGCTCTGAATATGACAAATGTCACTTAACCTTCTTCTTTGTTCATGCTACTGTGCTAACAGTGTGTGCGTCTGGATGGTGGATTGTGCTCCACTGTATTGTAAATTCCTCCAGATGAGAGCATCAGCTAAATACCGAAAATGTAAGTAAGTGAAAATGATCTCAATTACATCGCTGAGCTTCCCAGCTGACTGAAAAGAACCCATTACAGTTATAAATCAGATGCTGTAAGCGACATTCCCCAAATTTTTGATGTGTAATCTTGCAAATTCAGTAAATCCAAGGGAAGACTGAGGGAAGGAGAGAGAGAGGGAGGCAGACAGACTTGGTTGAACGAGGGGAAAAGCCTCTTTTCCAGCACTCTGCTCTGACATGGCTTACCTAACACGCTTTAGCTGATCACATTGCAGCAGAACAGTACATGAAAACATGAAAGGAAGGACTACGCATGGTCAAGAGCAGTGAGCCTGCCTTGACAGACAAACACACACACGCTCATATAAAGACACTTACTGTACAAAGACCTTTGTGCTCTTGTGTGTGAGTGAGTGAAGGCCTGCTGACTAAGTGTTTGTGGTTGTCTTAGTATTGAGGCCAGACATTTGGACAAACAACTGAGACAAGGCAACAGTGACACTCGTCTGCTTTCCTCTCCTCGTTGCTTCTCCCCTCTTCCTCTCACTCTCTCTGCCTCCAATTTTTTTATTTCCGCACTCTTCTCCCCTTTTGTCTTGGAAACGAGGGACACTCCATCAGTTTTCATCGCTCTCCCTTGCCCCGACAATGCCACCGGAGCGCAGAACCACAAACAGACAAAAGGACAAAAAAAAAAGTGAAATTATTGATTTGATGTCAGCGTCAATTAGAGAGAAGAGAGTAGAGGAGCAGCAGAGAGAGGGAGGAGAGGAGAGAGACTGAAAGTGAGCTATTGCTATCACCCAGGTAATGGTAATGGAAAAGTGGGAAAACACAAATGTAGAATGGGTGAAGAAATATCTAAAAAGCCTAAAAATATTTACTGTGTATGAATGTTAATATGCTTGGAAGGACAGTATATATGAGGTGGAACTCTGTCCGCATTTTGCTGTGTGAAAGAGCTTGTCACTGCTGGTGGCGATGAACACATCATTTCTGTCCCACTGCACAATGTGAGTAGCAACAGGACCACACGCAAACCCACACACACACTGTTACAATTTTCTTTATAATATTTTCGGTGAGTAATAATTCTGTTACGGCCTTTTTTTTTTGTTTGTTTGTTTTTTTTTGTTCATTTTGCAAATCTGCAGTGGATTATGGGAAAGCATGGATGTCACCTCTTGCTTGTCTGCGATGTTTGGGACCCTCAGAGAAAACAGAAAACATTGCTGAAAGCTCAGTTTGTTTCCTTCCATGATATTTCATGGTGTCTATACATAGTGACGGCTAAAAACTACCTGTTGTGCAGAATATTTCTTGGGTGGTTGAGGTTCAGAAGGTACAAAAAAAAAAAAACATAATTTGGGGTTGAATAAAAAGCTCTGTAATCTGCTTCTGTCCAGTTAAAACAGCATCTAATCACTTTTCTTGGTTGAAAATGAATTCATTAATTAATAAGGTCATTATTTGCCACTAGGCTTGTCAGAGTAAACAACCTGTACCGCGCTGCACTTCTAAATGAAAACAAAAAGAGGAGAAAAAAAAAAAAATCTCTTTTCACCTTGAATAGATTTTATGATCCTGCTCGTCTTGCTCAAGGACACTTCAGCAGGCCAGACACTTGCTGTCACAGAGCGCTGCACACAAACCGGGGCGAGCTGTATTCGAGCATTTGATGCATGCATAATAAAAGGTCTGCCTGAAGAAATTGTGAGTGACAGATATTGAGGAAAGGAGACACT
This sequence comes from Seriola dumerili, assembly GCF_002260705.1. Lineage (NCBI taxonomy): Eukaryota > Metazoa > Chordata > Actinopteri > Carangiformes > Carangidae > Seriola > Seriola dumerili. The sequence continues at coordinate 13,800,578 of NW_019174393.1, forward strand.
GTATTGATCTCCTCCACAACATCAGAGGTAGAGGAGGAAAGAGGAAGAAAAAGGAGTATGGGTGAATAACTAACCTGGCAATTCCACAGACTCTGATGGTTTTACTCCCCAACACAAAGGCTGCTGTCCCTTAATGGGTCAGTTCACTCAAATTACAACAGAATACAGTGTGTTTTCTCACTTATCTCTAAATGGTATTTAGCCAGTCTAACAGGGCTGTAACAATTATTTTCATGATTGAGTAATCTGCCAATTATTTTCCAGATTAATTGATTGGTTTGTCTATAAAATGTCAGAGATACAGAAAAATGCCCGTCATAATTTACAGGAGTCCAAGGAGGTGTCTTTTAGTTCCTCATTTTGTCCAACCATCAGTCCAAAAACCAAAGATATTGGTATTACTGTCAAAGCAAGAAGCAGCAAATAATCACATTTAGGAGGGTCAAGTGAGACTGGAACGAATGAATTGATTATCAAAATATCTACCTATCTAACTATCAACTAATCGACGAATCAACTAATCCTGCAAGCAAATAGTTTTAGTCTAACCCTAATGGTGACGTTTGGAGCTTTCGGTCACTGACATTTGACTCCATCCCAGTGCAATGGAGATGAATGAGATTTTGCTTGAGGTCAACACTGTGTTAAAAATCTACAGTTACAAAGTTAAACAGCAACATCCCTTTCCAGAGGACTCTTGTGGGGATCTGCAGTGTGGGACTTCCTGTGCATGATGAGAGTCATCTCAGTGGTGAATCAACAGTTTTCAAAGAGACTATGTGATGAAAACTGCAGGAAATTCTGATGTATAAGAGGAATGGATGTGGAAAATCCAGGCCCAATAAAACTTAAATCATCTGCATATCTCAGGAGCACTGGAGGTAATTTGAGTGAATTAACCCTTTAAAATTAAGTCTCCCTTGTTCCTGAACCCTAGTCCTGTTTAAACCAGCTGAAGAAGGTGAGACTCAGAAAAAGTGAATACAAAATTAGAACTCCTGCTGTTAATGTGCATACATCATGGCCAGGTTTACACATTCTACATCTAGTATGGTTGGGTGGTGTACAACAGAGTCAGTGGAACAGAAAGAAGTGGATGGAGATGGGGGAAGGGAGGAAGACTGGTCAGAGTCCATCTGACTTCAGATGAGATACAACTAGTGGAATGTTAAGTGTGTGTGTCTGTGCATGTGTTTGCATTTGTGTAGGAGACGGGAGGGCAGGGTGAGGATACTGTTATTTTACAGAAGACATGATGTCTCATTACACACATACATACACACACACACACACACACGCATACAGTCAGACTAACACACACGCCGCATGTCACTGCGCATTACTGTTGCCTTCTGTGGGCGCTGCGTCCAGACAATGACAGGCAGGCAGGAGCCACGGCATAATGAGAAAGAGCAGGGGCCTTCGCTTACACACAAACACACGTCCACGCGCGCACACACACATGAACACAGAGGGCAGTCGGCTTCACTCCGTCCCCTAGCCTCTCAATTACCCAGCAGGCTTTTAGTGCCACTCTGCTCCACTACAGCAAATTACCCAGGGCCCTGTCTCACTTAGAGACCTGTGACTGTGTACGAGTGTGTGTGTGTATGTGTGTGTGTGTGTGTGTGTGTGTGTGTGCGTGCGCTTGACAGAGGTAGAGGAAGAGAAAGACTGCGTGTGCGTGTTAAAGCAAGTGGCTCTGAAACAGTGGCTGGAGCCCAGCAGAGGCACGTGAAAAGCTAATAAAAGTGTTTGAATGCAACTGCCATTAGGCTAATACCTCTCCACAAGTATGACACACACATACACACACTCAAAGGCACACACACACACACACACACACACACACACACACACACACACACACACACACACACACACACACAGTATGAGAGAGAAGAGGCGACAGGGTCAGCTGCGGTGTCCTCTCTTAGATCAAATGTAGCTCTGCAGCTGGCTCAGAGTGCCGGCTTTTATTGAATGAGATATTAAAGAGTCGTTAGCTGAAGAATACTGATACAAATGGCTGCTGATGGCTGGTTAATTGCATCAAAATTTGGTACAACTTCTGAAAAATCTACACCCTCTCCTTGCCACGACAGACAGTTGGACCCTCTGTGTTTGGGTAATCCACATCTGTGTCAGAAACCTGCTGGTAAGTGTCATGCACATTGAGTCGACTATGAGCTACTTGAGAGAATCAACAGACAACCAGCTGTGAAACAACACAACACAAAATCCTGGGCTCAGAGCTTCAATTTGGGGTTTCTGCGTAGCTCAGGTATACAGTAGACACTTAAATCTTTACTTCACAGGACATCTCATATTTACCCACCAAACCTTATTTTGCTGTGAAGGTCACATAGATGAGGATGTTTGCCAATTGCGAGGTGTTATTGATTGGCCAAACCACTGACATTTTGCTCATCAGGTAGTCTGAGGGCAGCAGCAATTTCTAACTCTTGACTCTTAATTCCAACTCAGTGACTTTACTTGCAGCTATGTGGTCGACATGTGCTAAAAGTGGTGGTAATATATCAATCAGGGGCCACAACAAGATATACTGGCACTTGATGTGAGTCTCTCTAGATAGGAAGCACAGCACAGGGGACTAGGGTGGAAAAATGTGCAAAAAAAAAAAAAATCATGATTGTTTGGGCAGATATTGTGGTTGCGATATGAGTCACAATTTCAGTTGGAGTGTCATTTCATTTTTGCATTTCATTTTAACTGAAAACCAGAATTACCGCCTCACGGTTGTATGCCTCTGCCCACAAGCCAAGTTGCAGGAAATATGGTCACAATCTCCCCTTCCTGAGCTACAGCAAGAGTGTCTTTGCAGAGCGTTATGATGTCACAGTGAAGTAGACCTTTGACCATTTGGATATAAAATGTCATCACTTTATTTTACCTTATAGAAAGTTGAGTTAAATTGTTTTACAATTAGTGTATGAATTTGTGAGTTATGGCCGAAAACGTGTTTTGTGAGGTCACTGTGACCTTGACCTTTGAGAGAGGATATCGCGTTCACATGAACAGGATGGATGGACAACCTGAAGACATAATGCCTCTGGCCCTGGCTGTTGCCGGTGCGGAGGCATGACAATATAAAAATGATGATGATGCGATTTTTGTTAGGGCTTGTATCAAACCCTTATGAGTGAAGAATATGATTTGTCGGCGGGTGCCTCTCTGTAGTACCACATTGCTTCATTTTATGGTTTATTGTGACACATATTACCTTTATCAAAAAAAACTGTATTGGACAATTTGGATATTGCACTTGGTCATATTGCTATTTCGTTAAATTTACGATTAATTGTCCAGCTCTACTGGGGAGCCTCTATTAATGACACTGGCATAAACCTTTTTTTAAAAAAAGTAAGTTTTAATTTGCATTTAATATTGAGGCCAGGCCCTCAGTTTCTTACACAACAATCCTGATCCACTGCAGTCTCAAAGGCTCCAAACTCAGGGATCAGGGAAATGTTTAATAGCAGAAATAACTGAAATACCTCTGCGATAATGTCAGGAGAAATGATCACATTTTTTTGTAATTCAATATTAGTTAGGATAAATAAGCAATGGGTCGTCACACAGCAAAAGCCAAGATTTAAAAGGTGCCCTTCTGAGTTTTTTGTAAACAAAGTTTCTGTTTATATTCAGTGTTTCTCACCAAAACTCACTGTGTGTATCCGTGAGGTCCAAGGAAATGTGTCGAATTTGTTTTCTTCCTCAAAAAAACATTTGCAAAGACGTGGCTTTAAATATTTCAAATCTATGTTCATTAGCTTGCACTCTTCTTCTTCACTGCCTTTGTAGGTTCATTGTTATGTTTCTTGAGGCATTACTTGTGTCAGGTCACCTGTGTGCACATGACGAGCTAAACAGGGACTGTGAGAGGTCAAAAACTGCAGGATACCAGTGGAACAGGTCCTATACTACAAGCAACAGGATTTGTCGGACAGTTGATAGATTGATCGATCACGTTGTACATTTGCTTTGCAATTATTTATCAAAGAGTGTGTGAGTGTTGAAACGTTGAGAAAAAAGAAAATCTTCTGATGATTTTACAAATTGGGAAAAGAAGAGACAAACAGCCCAATCAGTCACAATCAGGTGCTGCTAGGTGAGAAAAAAAACACGCCGATGTTACTGACCAATTGGACATCCCCAGGAAAACCCTGAAGCTCTAATTTATCTCTATATAGCTTCAATGTCAGCAGTGCAACCTCTTATACTTTAAGATATTTGGCATTGGTTTGCTGCAGGCGTTGGCCTGAGGCCAGCAGCCAAGTGCTCATATATAGTACTCGACCTTTTGTGAATGTATGAATTCATAAAACTAATTGTGCTAACTGACGCTATTTATACCTCATCTCTTCGAAGGTGAATCTGAGCCATGTGGTCCATTTGTTCACACAGTGGTAAGATGTAAAGGAGAGTTAAGTAATTACAAAAATAATTAATATCTTATTTTCAGTTTCTGTTGGTGCTGCAGATGTGACCTTTTGGCACCATTAAGCACAATTGCTATTGTCTTTTGATATAAGCTGCTGTGTTAGAGATCAGAGTTGTTGTGGGGGAAAAAAAGGAATTATTCACAAAGTCATCTTACTCTGACACACATACGCGTTGTGGCAAAGAGATTTCTCCAGGATGAACAAAATATTACTTAACTTGACTGCAACATCACATGAAATCAAATAAAATCCACCTGCAGCACTTATCTAATTGATCAGATTGATATCACATTGACTAAATTACAGAGGAGACAATTTGTGCCAGAGTAAGATAAAGATAAGTTAAATTGGTTTGAGTGAGTCAGACAGTGGAGGCACAATGTGTTTGTGTCTGCTGCCTTGTTAGCTGTTTTAGTGTGTGTGTGTGTGTGTGTGTGTGTGTGTGTGTGTGTGTGTGTCCAAGTTCATGTGCACCCCACTTAATGTGCGTTTGTGTTTATGTGTTAGTATTCTTTTTTTTTTTTAGACATGTGTCCATACTGTACTGTGTGTGTGTGTGTGTGTGTGTGTGTGTGTGTGTGTGTGTGTGTGTGTGTGTGTGTGTGTGTGTGTGTGCAATAAGAGATCTGTTAATTAAGCAGCAGCTCTGCTGTGGTGAGAGACGGAGAGAGAGAGGCCAACAGAGAGACATGCCAGGAGAGAGAGAGGATCAAAGCAGGGGTCTGTGGCCAGGGGGCCCCCTCTGTGCTTAGATGAAATGCGGCGGCTGCAAACTTTAAAGACTTCCTGCCATTAGCCTGGACCTTGTCCCCTCGCAGGCCTGGACCTCCTCCTGCTTCCTCCCCCCAAAACAATGACATAGAAAAAGAGAGAGAGCAAGAGAGAGGCAGGGAGACAAAGTACAATGACCATAATGACAGTTATAGAAGGGATAAAGACTCACAGACAAAGCAGACTGCAATTCCCACACACACACAGTACAGCGTATAAAGAGAAAGAGATACTGATTGAGAGCCCACGCCAGCCAGTTCAAGTTCACAAAAACACCTTTTTGTCAGCATTTTGGAACTTTTTGGGTCAACATTGTGCCAGCATTTTTTTATTCCTCAGAGTGGATGAATCTGAAAACCTGTGACACCCTGACACCCGCTTCAGTGTGGACATGTGACCCGAGCTATAGAGAAACCTAACAGATGACGGGGGACATTACCCTGATTAGGAGCTGTGTCAGTAGAGCTGACAAGATTAGTCAAATGAATTGATCAACAAAATATTAATCGGTTGTGAATCGTGGCATAAGAATGAAATAGAAATGCCAAAACTTCAGTTGGGTTTTAAACTGTTGGTCAGACACAACAAGCAATTGTAATTTGTTCACTGAATTGTGATGTTAATTATTTTGTTATTTCATAGACCAAACACTTAATCAAAAAGACTATAGTTGGATTAATTAATACTCAAAATAATGTTAACCTTTATAAATCACAATCAAATCACTTTCTTTGCTTATGCAGTCGTCACACAACAGAAACAGAGAGTTTGGCTGCATTCAAACACAGCAGAGGTGATCACAGAGAGCAGGGGGCGACAGAGCAGAGATTTAATCAAACTATCACACTCCTCCAGTCGCTGGTTGTGACGTGCAATTTTGTTGTTTGCCGTCCAAAACAGAAGAAGAGATTTAGCCAACTGTTTCCTTTTATGAAAACAGCCTGAAAATGCCAAGTATGAAAGTGACTCACTTTCACTCATAAACAGCATTTTCAGATTTAGCCAGCATGTAGTCTGACATGGCATAAATAATGGATGTGCATTTTCACATACTTTAACAGTATGTGAGATTGCATTAGCATTCGTGCATAATCTTCCATACTTGAGTGCGTATTTGTGCGTGTTTTTGAATTCTTTGCCCCCTTAGAGCAAGCACCTCCACCTGGGCTGCATTAGAGGGAGGAAGTGTCTTTACTGTCCTTTCGCCAGGGTGCACGCACGCACGCACGCACGTACAAACACACACACACACCACACACCTGACAGAGCCAGGGGCGCGATCTGACCATCTCTTTGGGCGGCCGTGAGCAGAGGAAGCTTACCACGGGCTAACGAGGGAGGATCAAAGAGCACATTACCATGCCTCCCCTCTTCCTCTCACTCCGTCTCTCTCTGTCTCCATTCCCCTCTCTGCTGTTCACAAGCAATAAGAGGCCCGCCAGCCGCCTGTCCTTGTGCTTGTTAGGTGGTGACAATAGGACGTGCCCTGAGCCAAAGGAAATGAATTATTTACCCCGCTCCCTCTTGTACTCTTGAAGAAAGAAAAAAAAATCCCTTTTCTTGTTTTACCATTGAACTCACAGCCCTTGTATTACACACACGCCTTGTTCTGTGGCCTTAGATGTTAAACGCTCAGAATAATTCTGTTCCCCGCTGTCGGCGACGATATCCATCCCTGGCTCGCCTGTGCAGTGCGCAAGTGCACACACACACACACACACACACATATACAGAAGTGAAAAGGGTGCATACTTGAAGAGATGTGTGCATGCATTTTGTGTAGACAAGGCTACTTCAGTGTACATGCACATACACATTTAATCAAACACATCTTTACACAATTTAGCCTCAGTGGAGTTCAGGGTGAACACACGAAGGGCAAGTGAGGGCATCGAGACAAAGCGAGGGCAATACAGTGAAGGTTGGAAGGGAGGTGTGGTAATTTATATCTGTGTGTGTGCGCACGTGTGTGTGGTTAGGAGACTGTTCCTGAAAAGCATAAGACTCCTAATTAATCTGATTATAAGGAGACAATTAAATCCACAATGAGACTTCATATCCCATGACCCCCGGTGGAACGATGAGATCCTCACAAGCTAACGCCGCCCTCACCCGAGAGCTGACAAGAGCTGACATGACTGCATCTGTACAGTGTGTGTGTGTGTGTGTGTGTGTGTGTGTGTGTGTGTGTGCTTGAAGTAACTTTCTGCACAGTACAATATGCCCTTGGTGAAGTGGCCTCCATAATTATTTCACTTATTCCCACATGTCCTCTCTCTGTCTCTCTACCTCGCTCCCTTCCCCAATCACCCTTTTCCTCATCATAATTCTTCATCACACCCCGTCTTCCTCCTCCTCCTCCTCCTCTCCTTCTTCTCCCCTCTTTTCTCATCTGTCCACCCCTCCTTATTTTCTGTCTCCGCTTATCTTTCTTCCTCCCCTGTCGTCCGTCCTGGCCCTGCCTCTGTTCTTAGGAGCCATAATGACTGTCTTTGAAACAAGGGGGAGTAATGGTCACCTTGATAATGATGATGGTTGTGTTGGTGAAGCGCTGAAAGTGGTGGAGGCGGAGTGTTGCCTGTCAGCGTGGGTTCACCTCGCTTGCTCTTCTGTCCCAACGTCAGCGCGGGAGCGGAAACTAGTGAACAGTAAAACCGCAGATTGTTCTTTTCTTTTCTCTTATTTTCTTTTCTTCATGGTTTCTTTCTCCATTCCCCCGTTAGATCAATACTCAGAAACTGGGGGCCGACACAATGTGCTGCTACACTGGGGCCTGTGTGGGCCCCAGACAATCCATCTCTATACACTTCTACTGGTGAGGGACATGAAAGCGCCTTCATTAGCTGCGCCAAAAGACTCATATATTTCTCACAGGGCATAAAAGGCCATTGTAAAAACGCCCTCTGTTCCCTTTCAAACATAAAACGTGTCAGACGGCACAAAAGGATTCCAGTCGTCACAGAGAGTGAGGATCATTACCGAACAAGTCGGCAGAGGAAAGAGAAAGAGGCCGTGCAAAGTGAGCCGAGCAATGAGAGGAAATCATGATTAGAGGAATACAGTGAGGAATACAGTGAGAGTTCTGATGAGTAACCTAAAAGAGGAGGCTGGATGCAAAACAGTGAAGAGCTGTTGATGAAGGGAGAAAACGGCCATGGGGAGAGGAACTTGTATCCACACGGTAAAAATATTTCGAGGTAGTCATTTAGGCTTCATGCAGCTCTATATCGTTCTCTTTCTGACTTCCTGTGTGTACAAACCTTGAGTTAGGGGAGCATCTGCTCTAAAAGCTTGTCCCTTGAGTCCTTGGACAATGACAGCAATGCAAGTCTATTATCAACTGCACAGGCCTTGCACGCCGTTGTTCCAGCCTTTCCCAAACAGAGTCCCCACAATAGAGCCAGCTTTCTGGATTTCAATGGTCCTGCACTCCCGCGCTACCCCCACCCACCCACTTTCAGGCACCCAACTGCAGGGGACTGACCCTACGCATGGCGACTGGCAAGGGAACTCAATTACTGGTAGGGTGCCGCGGTCAAAGCCGTTTCAGTTTCACGATGCCCAAACTGACATTGTTCAGTAGGGAAATAACTGAGGCTATCCGTCATGAAATATTACTGGAATTCAGACACGGTGAGTTCTGCGGAGACAAAAAAAGACAAAAATGATACTTTGGATATCAGTGCAGAGACCCCTGACAAAAGAGGCTGATTGAGATTGACCTTTACTATATGCTGTACAACAGACAATGCAGTATCTCTTACAGCTCTCTTTATGCAATGAAACGCAGACAGCAATGACCTCTCGATCGGCACCAATTATTCTCCCAGAATTCTTTTCAGCTTTTAATGCAAAAGCGTACGAGTCCGTAACCATGACCAAAATCAGCCCAGTGGCATATATTTACGCAACAAAAGACTAGAACATAGAAAATAAAAAAAGATGAATGAAAGAGGTGGAATGAAAAGGATGGAAAAAAAACTGAATATGAGCCAGGTATTAAATGCAGTAAGCAAACTATTAAAGCCAGTGAATTAATAGACACAGATGTTTCATATTTGATTATTTCAAGGTAGAATTCTCATGTCAAAACTGTAGATTTAATATTATTTGTTCCTGACTATCAGGTCAAATGCAAGACCTCTGAGTACAAAATTCGGAAAGGGTTCAATGGGATCATTTCTCCCCCTAATTGTCCTTTAGCGTATAAAATGTTCAGACTGTGTTTTTGAATAAAAGTAGTGCTCAATATCCGTTAAATACACTGAAATTCTCATGCTTTCTCCTTCTGTTCTTGTTTTGTGCTCCTGTGCTTCACTTCAGTTGGTTGCAACTAGGAAGCCACTTCCTTGGATTGACCTATTTAGGAATTAGTGCACTGCTAAGACAACAAAAACAACACTTAAGATGGGGAGTGTGGGGCGGGGCGGGTACGTAATGAAAAAAGTTCCCATATTTGTACCAGAGCGGATCAACTTGTCTGTGCAGCTTAACAAGACTCATTACATTATTCAGCCACAGTGCTGTGATTTATTTTCCAAGTACAACAAGGCCACTATGCTCAACATTAACTACCCATGTTGAGCTGTGAGTGTGTGAGTGTGTGTGTGTGTGTGTGTGTGTGTGTGTGTGTGTGTGTGTGTGCGGGGGGTGGGGTGGTGGAAGGGACACCAACTATCTCAGCAGATATGTTCAAGATGGAAAGCCACTGGTGACCTGCGTAGGGAAAGACTAGAGTATTAGTCCAACAGCAAAGATTACATGGTACTTACAGGAGGTCCAGAGAGAGTACAGGGGAAGAAAATAGGAGTGTGGAGGGAGGGAGGGAGGGAGGGAGAGAGGAAGGGAGGGAGGGAGGGAAGGGGTCTAAAGCATTAGAGGAAGCACGTACAAGAGAAGATAGAGGAACTGCTTCAGTCCGTCTTCACAGATGTCGATGAGTCTGTATCACTGTAGAACCAAATTCTAGTCTGCAGTCAAAAGTTCTTGACTAAATTAAAATTATCTATGCATCTGAGAAGTCCGACTCCTAACCTACATACCCAAGACATAAACATGCACATGTACATCTTTTATGTCACTAGTGCAGCGCCTGTTCAAAATGTGCCTGTCAGTGGGCGCTGACTGCTTGTCCTGCGTTAATCCAGCTTGCAGCTTTCTTGAGAGCGTTATCCAACAACTTCACACTCGACGATACACTTCCCTGGGTCCTGAGTAATACACTCTGCGGTGTGTGTGTGTGTGTGTGTGTGTGTGTGTGTGTGTGGTCAGTCGGTCTGATAATGTCCGGGTCACAGCGTGGAAAGTAGTTCTTAAAGCCCTGGATGGTGTGCACTGCAAATTGTCCAGGTGCTGCACTGCCCTGTTAGTGTAGTTCGGCGTTTCTTTTTTCATGTCAAGCAACACAGTCGAAGCTTTCTCGAGAACTGCTTATCCAAAAAACTTCACAGTCGATACTACACTTCCTTGAGTCCACAGAAATACACCCGCCAAGTTTGAAGTCGATCACAAGAGTGGTTGTCAAGAAAATCGAAACAGACAGATCTTCCTCATTTACAGTATGATGAACATCACTGTGTTTCACCCGTGCTTGATTTGTTTTTGGTTGCTGCTGTGTGTACAGTAAAAGAGCATATCTGTTTCTTAGGTCAAAAATAGGATGATATGGACTACAGCAGCAGTGACACTCACATTTACTGTAGCAGCCCAACAATACAATATCCTACTGTATCTCAACAGAGGCCATTTATATGCAAGTTATTGTTGGTCTAAAATCTGGACATTTCTCTCCTAAAAACTTATCTCTTTGATAAATTGTTGCTCAATTTTTGGAGTTTCTGATATGTACTATAATACGGTTAGAACAGTTCTCCTTAATGTTTAACATTGGTGTTTCTGTTTTGACTGAGCCTTTTTCACAGTATGTGAACAGTATGTCCATGACTGAATGAGGAAATGAATTTCAGACCTTTTGTGTGACATTATTTTAGCACAGAATAACTCATGTAAAACATGTTTTCATTTGAGTCAACAACTATGTTTATCCTGAATGTATGTTTTTGATTTATTGAATTTTCAGACAAGACTTTCTGAATAATTATTGATTAATGATCCCACCTTGTCCCAATTGTCCAATCAAGAAACACCCTTGAATAAATGCATTAAACGGTCAGGCACAGGTATTGCCAAGTGGTCATGATACAAGCTAATACAGCACAGCAGTTGGTCAGCAACCTTCTGCACAAGGCAAGAGACAATTACTTCAGAGCTACTGCAAAGCTTAAAAGAAAAGGGGTAAGAGCGGACAGGAAATAAAACCCAGCAGGTAGGGATCAGCAGGTGTTCCTTCATTATCGAGCCTTTAACAAAATACCTAAAACAAGCCTTTTCATTTAATGAGAGTACTGATCCAGCTGGTTGAATGTTAGATGGCAGATCACACATTATTGTAATGAAATGTCTAGTCACCCAGCTGCACTATTTTCTGTGTTTTTTTTCTTATTTTTGGTTATTTTGTCAATAGGGATTGTGTGCAGCACAGTTACAAGGACATGTGATGTAGAGAGGCACGCCACATCATGTGTCCTACAGCAGCCTTGACCAAGAAAAATTGCATTCCTACCATCTGAAATGCCCCTCGGCTTTTCTGATTATGTTGTACTTATGTCCTGTCATGTGCCTCTCTATATCACTTGAATACATAAATTGTAAAGACCTCATAGCATGTAATAGCATGTTAATCTGTTGAGCTAGGCAACATTAGTTCTGACATTTGTATGCGTTGATCTGATAATGCACCAACAAGCGTTTTACAAAGTTCAGTTCAATCTTAAATACACCGTTAGGGTGCTTAAGCACATTAAGGGCATTTCGACCAATGTGACTGTGACTGCAGTTCATGTAAACTAAGTCCAAGTGTTCATCTGAATACTATGTTCAAAGTGTAGGGAGGCACAGCTGATGGAGATAACTTATCTCTGCCAGTTGGCGAGGGAACACTTCTGTCACTTGGCTAGAGCATATGATTGCAGGTATATGCAGATTCTATCGGTGACTGGGTAAGTCGTGAGTACGCAGGCTTATCAGGATTTTGCAGGAGTCGGCTCTCCAACAGTGGGATCCAAAAACACCTGTTGAAAAGGAGCGTGAGAGCTGCTGAACTGGACACGATAAGAGACGGCGGTAAACGCACCAGTCGCACCGAAGACTCGGATGTTCGGAGAGATGTTGATCGCAAACAAACAAGCAGAGAAATATGGCAGAAGTTGTCATCTGAAATGTGTTTCTTTGCTCTGAGGAAACACACACACACGGGAGCATCAATGTAGCCACAATTTTGATAAATTATATGTGCTGCTGTTCTATTCCTTGATTTATCTTTTGTTTTAACAGGGGTGAAACGTTGAAAACCAGACTGGCCACGTTGAATCTTTGTGAAGATTAGTGAGTGGAAAGCACATGTGCTCTGAGGGAGGTTCACCACGATAATTACCAAGTGCTCCCGGTTGCATCTGCCTCATGCTAACTGGTGGCAAGCCAACCGACAACATGCACCGAAAACAACAGTCCCTCTCTGCTGGCACTGCTGCCACTCGCTCGCCGCTTTTTTTTTTAAGCTCTCTGTGTCTCTCTGCCTTTTTCTCTCCCTCTCTCTGGCCCCATCTGTCTCTCTTCCTCTTTCATCTCTTCGTCTTCTGCATCTTCATCACATTTCCTTTTTCTTTTTTTTTTCTTCTTTTTGCTCCTGAGATCTCCTTTTCTCCCCTCCTACTCTTGTTCCCACCCCTCCCCTCTCCGTTCTCTCGCTCCTCTCTGCACCCGAGGCCATGTGGTCCAGGCGAGGTAGCAGGGTGACAGAAGCCGGACCCTTTGGTGTCGCAAGTTCCTTATCTCGCTTACGAGGTGACACCATGCATGTGCACTCTGTGTGTGTGTGTGTGTGTGGTGTGTGTGAGAGAGAGAGAGTGAGGCGCTGTTCTCGAGGGCAAAGGGAGGTGTGAGAGGATGATGCACTTGATACACTGTGAGGAGAGGAGGAAGAAGTGAGGGAAAGAAGCGGAGGGAGAGACTTCCAGAGGGAGGGAGGGAGGGAGGGAGGGAGGTGGAGGACAGGACTGAGCTGCTTGCGCTGAGTACGCCTCCTACTGGACCTTACTTTAGTCATCAGAGAGCAATGTGGTTCATACTGAAAAAAAACCCAATTCAGTAAGTCATTAACTATGAGCCTTTACTTCTCCTTAAAACGACAAGTAGCCTACAAAATTAAATCGTACTGGATGAAATGATACATTTTCCTGTTACCAGTGTCATCATAATGCCAATTTGGCGTTTTTAAAAAGGTAAAACTACACTCATTTCTGGTGAAAAGGTCCACCTATTTGGAAACTCGTAAAATTAAATTTAAAATTAATTTTTTTTTTTACAGTCAATAGTTAATTAATTACCTAATACCTTGATAATAAATTACTTATGGTAAAATAGAAATCAATAACTAGTTACATCTAATCTGTGAAGGAGATTCAACGCTGTAACTTTGAGTGGTGTCTAATAAAAATCACTTCAGATTTCTGCATTTTTCGTGCAAGGTGTTTCTATATTTCTAAATAAACGAATACGCATAAAGTCTGTTGTGTCTTAAATATCATGTAGTTTCTGCTTTTGTTATATTTTCATGTTCTGACTAACAACAGATGGCACAGAGAGAAATAAGTTGACCTGTAGCACAACTCCCCAGTCCAGGGGACACTCTGCGAGGTGCCCTTGAGCAAGACTAGAAACCATCGTCCAGCAGCAGTGGCCGGACTGGGCAGCTCCCACGTGTGAATATGTGGAAGTATTAAAAAAAAGTTACTATGATTGAACTGAGGTGCTTGCCAAATGCTTCATCTGAAACCCCCTCACACCAACACCTTCGTGATGTCAGAGGGAAGGGGGGCAGGGCCTGGCAGGTTCTCTACCTTTCCGAAACAAACAATCTGACAGTCGCATCCATTTCATGCAGCGACTCACCATATGTGCAGAGGTGAGAAATTAAGGATTTTTCATTTTTCATTTTCAATTTTCAAACATTTTCATACAATTACTACGATTACTAAGAATTCCTTTGTGAAAAGATTGTCCAGGGGCGCCCTGGTGGCTCACCTGGTACAACGCACACCACGAAGGCTTAGTCCCAACCACAGCATCCAAGGTTCGGATCCGACCCGCAGCCCTTTGCTGCATGTCATCCCCCCTGTCTCTCCCTGACTTTCCTGTCTCTCTCTCACTCACGATTGTCCAAAAGTATGTGCTGTTTTGAACAAGTGCCACCTCTCACCCCTCTCTGGAACAGCTATTAAAGCTCCAATGTAGAATTCCATCAGCATTCAACTGGCCATGTTGGTCACTTTTGATCATTCTTTAAAGCACTCTTATGTTTGAAAACACTGGCCTTGCATTGTGAACAAGGACAAGGGCTGACGCATAGTGATCTGAACTAAAGCTTTTGACTAAAGCATATTGCACAGGCCCAAGAGGAGAGACTTGAACATTTTCCTCTTGTACTGGAGTATCAATGCTGATGATGAGTTTTTCTAAGATGATCTAAAAATGCTAGTGCAGATTTTCGACACACATACAGCATTTCAAATCTACCCCGATTAGTGCGGACATGACCTAAGAGTGCGGAGCAGTGTTTTAGGGATGAAGAGACATGAAGAGCGTTAAGAGGCAGAGGTCCTTGACTGCTTCTGCCTCTCTGCAGCCTGTAGCTGATAGACAGAGCAGAATGGCTTGACTTTTGGATTGCAGCCCTTTTGTGTGTGGCACAGACGCCGAGCAGACATTGCACAGCCGTTGCGTGGACGTGGAGGCCTCGGGTCGCCGCTACACTGTTATTAAAAACAGTGTGATAGCATGTGGGCTGTTCCCTCTCTTCTCCCTGCTTCTTCTCTCTCTTTTCTCTCCTTGAGCACAATCTATCGCTCCTCTCTTGCCCTCTTTTCAGTAATAGAACTACTGCAGTTTCTTTCTTTTTTTTTACTGTGTTTACCAGAGAGGCAGCTTTCACACAGCAGACCTGCTGACTGTATTTTCCCAGAGCAGTCTGAGCGGCCCTCTCTGTTAAGGCCAGACATTTCTCTCACTGTTTATCTCATATACTTCTTCTATCATCTTTCGCTTTTCTTGCCATTTTTCACTCTTAAACTCTTCTCTACTCTCTCAGTGCTCAAAGATCTTAGCTCTGGGGAAAAAAAAAAAAAAAAATCACACAGCCATGTTGTGAGTCTTCTTCTTCAGCTTCCCCCAATTGGGAAGCAAATGTTTTTCAAAGATGCTCTCTTGGAGAATCCTTGTAGAAGATGGTGACAATTCTCAGGGTTTTCAAGTAAACCATGGGCAAAAAAAAAAAAAAAAAAGATACATCCTGTCATTCAGTGCTACTAAGTGAAATGGCAAGCATTTGGAACCAAAGGCTTTTCTCCACATCTGTCTGTCTGTCTGCTCTTTGAAGTAAAAGGTGTTAAAAGAATCGTTGCTGTTTTGGACCTTTTGAAAATGTCACAGTGAATTTTTTATGCAGGTTATACTCTTCATCCACCATTGAGAATGTACTTGTCAACACACACACACACACACACACACACACACACACACACACAAAATAATAAGTATTGTAATGATTTCAAGCTAGAATATCTCTGTGTTTGATGAGTCGCTGATATGTACTACAATCAAGTGCTGACCGAGATCTTGACTGACTCATACCTGTGAAGCAACTGCACCCAGCCATCAGCTATCTGCAGTAGAGACATGATGGCTTACTCTACAGAGGCAAAAATCCTCATTTCCCTCTCATTTCCGTCTCATTTCCCTGTTCACTTTCCCCTGAGAGGGCTGTAAAATGGGTTCTATTACAATACTCATCACAAGTCCCTTTTTAAAAAGTGGATACAGATGCAAACACAGGTATTCAGGAGCCAAAACATTCACATTACAAAGACTTGACAGAAACATGTGCGTTCAGGTGGAAGGGCTCAATAAGCATAGGCAAATTGCATGCAAAAAGTCAGTCCCAAAGATCATGTCTTCAAACCAAACATGGGAAGAAACAAAGTCACAAACACATATACAATAGAGTGGAACAACCAAGCTTATAGTTTAGTCAGTACAACATTCAGCCAATCAGGCCTTATTCATCAGTTATCCATTCAGTTAGTCGCAGCAGAAAAACATGACTGAATTGTCTGTAATGTGAACAACAGATTTCTAAAAGGAAGTTTCTGGTTAGGAAGTTATTATCATTTTAGTTACTAGAGGCAACAGAAGATGAGGTAAGACATGCTTCAGTCAAACATACATTTTTAAGACATAATATCCTCTTAAAGGGGCTATTTGTAAGTTTTCTTTGCTGCCGTACGTGGTTACTTGCCGAGTGCGGGTGGTGGTGATCACTGCTTGACAAGAGCCATCGTTGTGTTTCCAAGACAAGAGGTTATAATACGACCTCTGAGCAGCGCAACGTCTTCAGGGAAGATTGGAAGCTAGACTGAGTCGCTATCGGAAAGTGGCAGGACGGGTCGGGGCTAGCTGGTTAGAATGTTAGCATTCTAACTAAAGTAGAAGAAAAGATGTGATAAAGACAAGAGTTTAAACTGGTGTTGCTTTCCACTGCTGGAGACAGCTCTTGGCGAGTAAAGGAACAAAGTTTGACACTGAACTTGCAACGTTTCTTTTAGACTGGTAAGTAAACAGCTGTTAATGCTAACGCTGGCTATGTAGCAATAGGGAGACTTACAAATATCTCCTATTAATGGAATAAAGTTATCATCAAAAAACACAGAGAAGAAGTTAAATTAGTCATCTCAATCAGGTAGCAGGTTAGTCATTGGTTGAAAGTCAGATAATCCAGCCAGGAATTATGTCCATATTGAATGATTTTGTACCTCACAATTTACATAGGATGCCAAATACTATAGAAGTAGTGTGCTCTATACCTAGCAAAGAAAAGAGTAAGAGTGTGGAGGTTGGTGTGGTGGACTGGAATCTATTTTGTTTGCAGGAGACCACAATTTCTGGTTAAGGTCTTGGCTCAGACTGGCCCACTACAAAAGGTGGATTTTCTTTGTTTGTAGTCAATCTGTATTACATTTACTTCTGTGTTTACAGTCATTGTCCTGCTGCATCAGTAAATTAGGCCTAAATCATAATGTTAACCAGCTCCACTGATTGCTTTGAGTCTTTAACTGTAACTCTGAGGTTCTTTGTTACATTACTGAGCATTCTGCGTCATGCCTTTGGAGTCATCTCAGCTGGGTGCTCACTTCTAGGGAGAGAAGCCACAGCCACAAAATCGTCTCCATTTATAGTGTCTGACTGTGGACTGATGAATACTTTTATACAAATCAACAATTCCTGAACATATGAATTCTGACATCTCTTTTTTGTGAGGCCTGGTTCACAACAGCAGATGGTTCTTGTGAACAGCAAACTCAAAATAATTGAGTGTTTTTTTATAAGTGAAAGCAGCTTTAACCCACACCTCCAATGTTGTTTCATTGACTGGACTCCAGGTTTGATAACTCCTGACTCCATGTTCATAATTGTAACTCAGAAAAAGATCTGGTCATATTTGAAGATAAATTTATACATAAATGATGATAATTCCAAATGGTTCACTTACTTTTTCTCACCACTGTAGTTGCCATGCACAGATATTGCAGAAAGAGAGAAATTAATAAATTTTGGCATCAGATGTAAAAGGTGTTTTCATGGAATGCAATGCAGGGTTTTATACGATTGACCAACATCAATGTTCTTGTCTGGTGATTGTGTTGGATAGTGAGTCAGGTAGCCAGCAAACTAATCAGGAAGTCATTAGTCCATCAGATAAGTGGGTAAAGGCCTTATGTTTCATATAAAGTGCTTATCAAATAATCTAATAGAGTCTAAAACTCCCTTTCTGTCAGCAAGAATTCATTCTCACAATTCTTAAAACTTTCCAAAAGTAGTAACCCTACAGTTTTACCCACATTAGGCAACAACTAACCAGATGTGCTGAGGTTTGAAAGTAGGTTTCAGAAACCTACACCTATCACTTTTTGTGTATAACTGAGTGCAACACCATAAATGTCTTTGAGGAGAGAGTGATGAAAAGTTGTGATCCACTAAGTTTCACCTCTCTCTAAGTCAGGCTTATTGCCCCACCTTTGAGTGTGGCCATTCAGAACAGGTATAAACACCTGTATACATGTTTGGAAACACATCTTACGACCTTATGTACCTGTCGTCTCAGCTCGTCACGCATCAAGTCAATGGGTGAGGTTCACTCTCCTCTACTTCGTCCTTCATTTTGACAGGAAGTCAGTCGGCCTATCAGCCAGTCATTAAGTCAGTCAGAGGCCCTGTTCAGACCTGGCATTATCATGCATCTCAGGTGATCCGATTGCAAGTGGACATCTCTAAGTACAGGTGTGAATGTATTTGGAGGTCTCGGCTGTATATAGCCACATTCTTTTAGGAGTGTGAACGCAACCGTGCCCTGGGCCACATTAGAGAACCGCCTACTCAACTGATGTCCTCTGCCCCAGTCTGATTCACAGCAGTTTCACAATGAACCAAAAATATTTTTTACACTTCTCAGGGTTTCCTATACATTGATTCATTTGTGGCAACCTGGCATAATATCAACATTGAGCACCACATATTGATTTTCAGTTTTTTTACTATCTCAAATTAGTAAAACCTTACTTCATTATAGAGCTGTGTGCACCACATTGAGTTTCTCAGCCCCTCCTTGCCCCGCTCTCTGTCTGTCTCTCACACACAAACACACTGACAACAGACCTGTCCGTCATAGTCAGACTGGCTAAAACCAACAACGCTAAAAACAACAACGGCTTTGGTCAGAAATGATGTATGTGTTTATTTGCATTGAGAGCAGGAAGCGAGATCTGATCACAAGTTTTGAGATGCATGTGGAGACGCATTTTAACACCAGGTGTGAACTGACGTACTTAGAGCTGTCCACTTGTGATCCGATCACCCAAGACGCATGTTAATGCCAGGTCTGAACAGGGCCAGAGAAACAAGCAGTCAAACAGGCCGGCCTTATTCCAGGCAGCAGCCTGAGTCGATTCACCATGCCCGACCCACCAGGCTCCAGAGGTGGAGCCAGGAGGCCTATCAAGGGTCCATGCACAACAGACCTCATTACGGCTTCAAGAGGCACAGTCACACCTCGCTCCAGCTATCCCACCACCCAGCACCAGAAACCACTCTGCTAACCTCCTTCTCTGTCTCTCTTGTTCTGTTTTCTGATTCTCATTCATTCTCACCATTCTCTCTCTCTGTTTCTCTCTCTCTCTCTCTCTATCTCTCTCTCCTCAGTCTTTCCTAGAAGGGGCACGTCAGATGTAAACAAAGCCCAACGCCAGCCACTAATTAAATAGATGAGCGGTATTAACATAACCTGAAAGCCTCAGCCAATTGTACCCCCCACCCACCCCCCCCACTTCCCTTTAGTACCCCTCCTCCTCATCCCTCCATCCATTTTTTGAAATTTTTTTCTTGTTGTTGTGATCCGAGCAGTGAGCGCCAATTGTGGGCAGTGTAATTACCATTAGGACAGAAAAGCCTAGCATGTCTTTGATATGGTAATGATGCTTCATGTACACCCTGTACACCCTCCAACCCCCATCCCTAACCAGCACACACACACACACAGACACGCACACACCCGCTCCATCACCTCCCTCTCCTGTAACCCCCCCTGACACACACACTTCCAAATAATCTCACCCATGAATATCAAGTAGGGCAACTCGTCAACACCTGATAGTGACGGCTGCAGTTTTGCATGAGCCGCTCAAGGGTGACGGGAGGGGTGAGAGAGTAAGAGAGATGGAAGGGAGATGGAAAGAGCGGTGGGGTGATGGATAAAGCGACAGAGGGCAGGGTTGGGGGCAGGGGTGTGGGACGAACATAAGTGCCAAAATTACACAGACAGAGCGAGTGGGGGAGGGAGCGACAAAGGCAGAAGAGAGTGATAAGAGGAAAGGAAAGTGAAAAGAAGACAAAATTGTGATTAAAGAGGATAGGAGATGGAGGGGCATGAGAGTGGGCTTGTCAGAGGAGTGTAACCTCAGTTATTGTCACCTGCTGGCTCCATGACCATCGGCTCCTGCTTTAATTATTAATTGCACTTGTCAGGCGTCATTAAGTTCTCTTTAGTATCTCAGTGTTGGTCTAAGCAGACACAAACGCCACCTTCCCATCCCGCTGCTAGCGTTGTTCTAGTGACATTTTCTTCTTCCTCTCTTTCACTTTTTCTTCATCTTCTCCTTTTTTCCTCACCCTTCCTGCCCTGGTCATAAAGACCTCATGTCCCCCTCCTTACTCCCCCACCTCTTTCTCAGTCTCTTTCTACTTGCATCCGCCATCTCTTCTGACTCCTGCTCCCTTGCTCTCCATCATTCCCTTTCTCTCCATCATCTCTCATCCTCTCTGTCCAGGCTCTGGCCTCCAGCCCGTGGATGGAACAGGAACAAACTGACTGCCCAGCTCCCTGCTGTCTCCCTCTCATCCCGACTACACACACCATCCCTCCAATGCCTCCACCAGTCCAAATCCCGCAGCCTTTCCCCTCAACACCACGCGGCCCTGGCCAGCCGCATTAAATAGCCATGGACCTGGATCCCATGAACAAGAGAGCGTGACAAGTCTCATGGGGGACACAATGCACAATGTCAAATACACAGACTGTCCTGTACATTCAACGCCTTGCCTTTGTGGTGGTAAAATCCCGATGCCATTGGCTTGGCAACATGAAGCCTATGCCAGTTTAAGAAAAACTTGGATTCAGCACAAAAAAATGCCCCAATTAAACTTCAAAAACAGATAGAGTATACACAGCATGTAATCACATATGAACTTGTGTTGTAGTTAGGTTGTAAAAACAACCTAATTATTCATTGAAGAAAGGATATACAGTGACTTACATTGTAGGTACTGTATGCTGACAGTGCCCTCACTACTTCTTCGCGTGCTGGCAGAAGGTGGCACCATGAATGTCCAAACACTGTATGCATTGTGTGTTATTTGGTGCCACTTCCACCAATGCTTGTACAAATTTAACTACCGCACTCCTCAGATATATTGGTATATTCTGACTCAACCTTGTTTCCACTAAATTATGTAAATATACAACTGCATGGATTCGTTGGAAAGCAGAGAACTCATAGGAAGGGGGATAGTGTCAATAGTGGGCCTACTGTGCGAAACTCTGACACCATGTTCCAGGGTCACGGTGTACGTCCTGCCAGTGGTTCAAAATATTAAAACACCTTGGTCTTAAATTCAAAATTTACAGTTTAAAAAAAAAAAAAAAAGCGCTCAAAATTGATGCAGCCTTGTGTAACTGTGGCGCCTACGTTACCCACAGTTCAAGTTGACTACTGACAGTGGACGTGAAGATATGCCTCAAATAGCATTACTTCAAAATACTGCTGACAAACTAACAAATCAAAATATGGCTACAGACCAACCAACCAATCAGAATACGGCGACAAATCAACCAACATGTTGCGGTCAGGTTGCCAGTGTAGGTGGGCGCGGTGTCCTTGGGTTTACAGGTCAGATCCACCCCTCACTCCTCCCCCACCTCACCCTCTCATCCAAATATTTCTTCTGGCTCCAAAAAACCAAAATGGCAACGTCCAATATGCCAAACATGAGGCATCAAAAGGGCTGGATTTTACAGGCTCTTCCCTCATCCATGACCCATCCCTCCACCAAGTTCGGTGCAAAGTGGTTCAGTACTTTGTTAGTCACAGCTGTGCATTTCATTTACAGAATTACGTCATTCAGTCTATGAAGATATTCTATATATTGTGTTGTATAATTTGAGGACAAAGTCAGGATTCATTGGAGTTAAAATCAAAACACTGCAATCAGTTATAAAAATAAATAAATATGTGAGTTTGCTATTCACAACATTCATATGAAGCTGGAGTGCAGTCAGAGTAAGTGGAGGTGAGAGAGGCTGAAGGTTGACAGGCCTTGCTGCTCTCTCTCGCTCCCTCATCCCGCCGGCTCCCCAGTGGGCCACGGGAGCAGAGGGAGCCCCGGCTGATCAGGGGGGAGCCCAGATGGACTGAGACGCACACACACACAAACACTCGCATACACACACTAACTCAGTCACTCACATGTCATATGTTATCCCATCTGCACCGTCACCAAGCTGCCTGTAACCCCAGGGCCTTGCGGGGGATACAGACACACACACATACAGTATGTACACATACACACGCAAACACAGTCAAACAGTCAAGCACGAAGGTTACAAAAATGTGTGACCGTGTACACACACAAACACACACAGCAGAGGTGTTCCCAGTGTGTAATTGGAGATGAAGATTACTGCTGCCTCTCTTGTTTGCTTCAGTGGGCATCCGCGTTTGTAGCAGCCACACACACACACACACACACACACACACACACACACACACACACACACACACACACACACACACACACACACACACACACACACACACACACACACACACACACACACACACACCTCAACATGACTCTTTTCACATGAGCGACAAAGCTATTCTATAGGTAAACAGTGTTGGTTTATCCAGTGTGTATTTTGTCCTATAGACGCTGACAGATACAGGAACATTTTGTACACACTGTAGCAACAACGTCTAATATCATGATGAATACTATATGAGGATTAAATGCTATTTATTTATATATAATGATTTATTATTCTATTCACATTTTTATCTAATTTTACATTGATGTTTTTAATGTTCATTTTAGATCAATACTTTTAACATGTTTTTATGTCTTTTCTTTTCTCATAAAGCACTTGGTACATTTCATTTCTTTGTTGTAAAGGACTTTGTGCTACATTTCTTGTATGAAAGGTGCTATATAAATAAAGTATCATTATTATCTTTATTATTCTTATTTTTGTTATTAGAGTGAAGAATTAACTTGAATCTGGTTTATTTAAACTTGGGTTTACATTTGTAGTTCTGGCCATCATTTCTGCTATTTATGACACTATGATATAAAGTTTATACTCAGCAAAGTAACCACTGACGTTTGGGAGAGCAAAAAGAAGTCTGAGAAGCCACGTTCAGACAGTCAGACAGCTTATAAACAGGGAAACAGCTTAGCCACATTATCTAAACCACTTTATTTGGAGCTAAAACCAAATCTGAGCAAATTTGAAATGTCCGTATTGCAAAAGAAGACTGAGCGTACAACTACAGTAAGTGCGGAAACTCAAACTTTAGGCAAGGAGTCGTCCGTGGTTGTGACTGATGTGTCCAACAGACAGTTTTTAATTTTGTCACGTGCCTTTGTTTCTTTTTCAAGTAAGTTTGGCTAAACTGTTACTTTATTGACTGACTGAGTGCCTTTTGTTTCTGGTCACATCGACCTGGTTTTAGCCATGGCTAGCGATGTTGCCACATTTCCAGATCTCAGCAACTCACTTGGCGAGATCGGTGTTATCATCATAAGTATTACACTTACGTCCCTTTAAAACCTGCAAAAAGGAGTCATGCGTAACATGAAGTAGGATACAAAAGGGTTCACTGTACATCTAACTGAATTTCAGGGATGTGTATATTGTACACCCACACATGTATACACGCTGACCTGCTTATTTATCAGTTTATCAGTCATATAAGAGACTGAGCTGAAGGGCCTAGAACATAAAATTTACATGCCTGAAACAACAAATGCACTCACACACACAGGCCTTTGTCTAACAGAATGAGACCAGTAATCTTTCCTCCACTTATCTTGGACGTGTCAGCTAAATGGGAAGTGAAAAGTCAAATATGAGATGTCACATTTAGTTTACCTCCCTGCCTACTCTCTCCATCCCTCCCTCTCTCCCTCCACCCACCGCCCGTTTTTGTTCTGCACATCTCTATTTGATTGCATCTCCCCCCCCCGCCTCAACATGAGGTTCACACAATACACACTCAGCTCCCATCTGGGTGATGGTTGTGTATCGGCATGTTGAGTTAATGGATTTTATACAGAGCATGGAGCATTTAATCTGAGCGTGGAGTAAGGGGGTCTTAAGAGACTGACAGAGAGAGAGAGAGAGAGAGAGAGAGAGAAAGAGAGAGCGAGAGAGAGACAGAGAGAGAGAGAGAGAGGGGAGGAAATGAAGGGAAAGAGAGAGACCCAGCAAACAAAAGGAGATGTGGAATATAAATCTTTGGGATTTAATCCTTCCAGCCATCCCATGTCGTCCTAATCATTATATCTCCCTGCTGCCTCATAGGTGGAAAAGGCAAAGTCATACCACACCTGGCTGCCACATCTGCATGAGCCAAATTCAGCCGGATACTTCAGTAGAAAATTTCATTCACACTTTATTCCATGGTTTTAATCTCCAGTGATTATCTTTAGCCGTAACTGACATTCAATTATGTTACACAGCTTCTTGACTCTTTGTGTAGAAAACTGCATGAACTGCAGCAATGGTGATGTATTGTGAGCACTGAATGAGCCAAAATCAGTTTCACCATTGTATACGACAATTATATGGTTGAGATAACAACACGGATACAGTATCTGGTCACTGCTGGCACTGTAAGCTACTGTACAACTTATTCCATATTTCATACTTAAACATTAAATGTTTCTCTTGCGGACCCCTTTTTACATTTTGCTGTACTGATAACTGTACGAGTAACCTTGGCCCAGCTGAGAATACCTCAAAATATAACAAATGACCAGGCTCTGATCAAGCTTGAGGGGATTTAGGGGACCAGGTTGGTCAGGTTGGGTCTGATTACTTTGGTCTGAGACTACAAGGCCAGTGTCTTGATTCCATTTCTGCACTGACCACTGAAACTTACAGCAATTTCTCATCCAGGCTTTCTTTCTGTCTTTAATCAGAGTAATGAGCATCTACCGCAGCACATTGTGCTAAAGTTAGAAACCTTTCATGATTTAAACAATGATTAATTTGTTAGCATTCAAATAAATAAATCAATAAAAACTGCAGGTCCCGTGAAGTTTTATGAGCACGGCAGCGCTCATAATACAATATACATATCAGAACTGGAAAAGCCAACGTCATTCAGAGTAAATCAAAGTACATTTATAAAGTTGGTGCAGCCCCCCTTTAAGCGAGGATGTGGTCCCAAGCTCAGTTTTTAGTGATTTCCAATATTACAAATAGAAATATGATTTTGAGTTAGTTCACAAGTTGTGGTCTCACCGTCAATCAAAGGACTAGCAAATAACTAAATTGTAGACAGCCGATTACCCAGTGAGCCAGAGAGCTAAAGTAAACTGATAATTAGGTCAATATGACATCACCACATGCATCACAGGATAAAGGATAAAGTGTTGTTTAAGAGCTGCAAAGCTGTGCCTTCTCTACACTTCTGAGCAATTGTCTCCAACTTGGTTAATTACATAACACACCACTTTGCAGGTGTAAAAATCACTGCAGTGCATTGAAAAGTCCCTTTGGAGACTCCAGCCGACGGGAAATTGCAGTAAAGAGTTTAATTGTAGAATTGAGAACACCGGGAGGTATAAATTCTTTCTCCGGCACTCTGGAGAGCGTTTTCTTTGTTCTGTCGGTGGGAGAGATCACAATTCCTCCCACCGTTAACTACCTGCCTGCCTGCCTGCCGACCGGGTTTTGTTGTGTTTTCTTGTGTTTTGTTGTTGCTAATAGGCCTAATTGGCCATAACCCAGGCGTTCAGAGAGAGGGGGGGAGGTAATGAAACTACCTGCGCTCTATCTCTCTCTCTCCTTCGCCTCTATCTCACTACCTCTTTCTCTTCAAGGCGAGAGAATTCCACGGAGGAACAGAAGGCACATTAAGGAAGGGTGTGAGCTGAGGCGATCTATGAGGCTCATAGCTTTGTGCACGCACACACACACACACACACACACACACAGGTACAGAGGGGAAAGGAATGAAGTGGAGGAGAGGTGGGCATGAGCAGGTAGAGCATGGGGAAAGAGAAAGGAAGGCGCGTACGTCTGTGCAGTTTCCCCGAGAGCGAAGAACAAAGCCAGGTAATGTTTATGGATGATGATCTTTAAAGGCCTGGCGTTTACTGAGCAGCACTTTGATACTAAAAAGGCCCTTGATTATCACTGGGTGAGGCTATAGAATGCATGCTCTTGATGTTTAATTGATGTGGCTGTTTTGTGACGGTTAAATACGTCACCCAGGCATTTTGATCTCCCCACTATGTCCTATCATATAGCTGCAAAAAGCCATTGATGTGAGATTCATTTGTTCTGCTCCGCAAGTAGTGATCCCCCTATTTGATCTGTACGCATGTGGTTAATGTTTAACTGTAACATCACTCACTGGTGTGTGTGTGTGTGTGTGTGGGTGTGTGTGTGTCAAACGTTCCTCCTCATGAGCACGTAATTCTACTTTCTTACTGTACATGAAAAAAGGCCCAAGCATAAAAACTCTGGTAAATATGTTTAGAATAAGCACTACATGTATGTCTTCTGAAAATATAAATGAAAAACACACACTTCTGTGTCTCCATGTAAAAATGCTGTGAATCATTATGTGTTGTACTAATGCTCAGGTGAAATAAAGGCCCTGCCTGCACTCCGAGGGAATACTATGAGAACAGTGTGTCAGTGGACAGATTGTTTGCATGTATGTGTGTGTGTCTGTGAGTGTGTGTGTTTGGAGCAATGGGACCTGAAGGAACACCGCGAGGACAATCTGTCGCCCCTCTGCCTGGGCCCTGGGTGACAGATGATGTGCTCCCACTGCTGAGCTGGGTGTGTATGTATACATGTGTGCATATGGCATGTGTGTGTGTGTGTGTGTGTGTGTGTGTGTGTGTGTGTGTGTGTGTGTGTGTGTGTGTGTGTGTGTGTGTGTGTGTGTGTGAGAATGTGTGTTTGGGGTGGTTGACCGTATAGAGACAGCTTGCCACAATAACAATAGCTTTATTCCAGCCATGTTGTCAGAGGTTTCAGATGTTTAAGCCAAACTGGTTTCAAAGATCATCCTTGTTCTGTGTCAACAAGCTTCCACACGGCTGAAGTGTCTTTAAGCTCTGAATTAAGGCAATATGACTCCAAATCAATATCACGATTATTTCAAACTTTTACCTCCACTACGATTATTGAACGCTTACTTTGACATTTATCTGTCTGTCTGTTTTCGAGCCATGCACTCTTCATACTGCAATGTGAGTGTGTTCCAAATGATTAAACAAATTGGTGGTGTGACCTTTCGTCACTATCCATGTTGCATTCACCACTGTCTGGTACCAGTCATTACAGAATTTAATTCCAGTTCCTCTGTTCAGTGACTGCAGAATATCAGCTGCCTGTTAGAATATATGCTGGAGATTCCTTGATAATTAATAAAAGCCGTTATCAAAGCCCTTATCGTTGCTCTTCCTCTTCTTTTTCCCTCAAACAACTGAACATGGAGCGACGCCAGGGAGGGGAAGGCAACAGATTTATGGGAAATGTGGTTTTAATTTTGAGAAACACAAAATGCTACACACAGCACCTTTAAAAGAAGGCCAGAGGCTAGATAGTCCTTATAAAATACTACACGCCACCACAACCCCCACCACCCCAATCTTGCTCTCTATCTCTCAGTTGTGCATGGCTGCAGTGACCACAGGCCAGTCGTCTTAGCATTACTCACCATTGTATTTACAGTGAAACCCAGGGATAAACTCACCCTTTGTTACCAAGCACTTAAGACCTGACGTGTGGTGTATACACACTGCAGAGAGGGGGTGGTGTGTATGCATGCACCCATGCTTGTGTGTGTATTTCAGACAGCCGTTTGTCTCTTAAACTCAAACAAAAGAGTGTACATCCTCCATCAAAGCTTTATCTGTTTATGCCATCAGCTCCTCAGCACCAACATGCCTGTAAACACACCAACCCACCCACTCTGTGTCACACACACATTCATTAGAAACAGAAAGCACCCAGGTGGGGGCCAGTGCCCCACGTCTTTGAAGCTAATAAGTCCTGGTGGAAGTGAAGAGTTCATGTCCAAATTCCTGTGTATGATTCCACTGGTCGCATGATTTCTGGAATACTATGGAAAACTGGGGACATTATCCTGTTTCCTAAAGAGGAAGTCTTCTGCTGCGCTGAAGCTTCAGTGTGGTTCCTCACTTGTTAGTAACTTTGGATACAAGTAAACGTAAATGTAAAGAGAAGTCATGGAATATTAGGGACATCCATACGTAGCTATACACATCCTCTTAATTAACTGTAATTTCCTGCCATTCATCACTGTGTCAGATTGTCATATTCTTCATTCAGTGGATCCCTTACACAGACCTTCCCCTGTCACACTTGTGATCACACTTGCGCACAGACACACACACACACACACACACACACACACACAATGTGGCCAATATTACTATATAAGTAAATGCAAATATACATGTATAGATATAGTATACACACACTTTTAAATGACAAAGTGACATAATAACAAGCCAGGTTTTCATACTGCATACAAAGCATGCTTTAATCACCAGTTACATCTGCTTGGAAGAATGTTTGTCTTTGGGTTTGGGAACGACAAGTCCTGGAGGTTGGAATTTCCTTCAAAGCACCATCAAGGAAAAAGTTTCAAACTGTTCCTGCTTGCTTTTATTTTGTTACTGAACAATAAAGTCACTTTGACAGAACTTTATAGATTTAAAAGGTTGGGCACTATAGTGGATTATCCATCTCAAGAAAGTTTCAAGTATTTGCAGATTAATCTTCATACTGAACTGAAATGAATGGAAACCAAAGACTGGAATTTAGGAGCAAAAGCATGTAGGTGAGCTATTCACAGCAAGTGTGTCTGTCACATTTGCTCGTGGTAACAATCTGCTCTCCCAACCTCGGCCACTGACCCAGAAGTTGTACTGGAAACCAGCATACAACAAAGTGACCCAGCACTGGGGCCGGTGACCCCGTTAGCGGAGCCCCAGCAGTACCCCAGTTTCACTCTCCTAACATTAAAGACAACTGGACTTGATGGAAAATGCATCAAACCCAAGGAATGCATTCTGAGGTTACCCGCTTGGCCTTGTTTCCTGGACAGAGCAGTTGAGCAAAACCCATATGTGAGACAATAGAATGTCCTGTGAAGCATACCACTCCAGTGGTATCTGATGGAAAGGAGAGAAAGAGCACACGCACACAATCTGATTTGAGGACGGGGCTTTCTGGATGGCCGCTCTGGCAGATGAAGTGACAGCAGTGACATGGAGTCTGTTTCAGTCAAAGTGTCTGTGTTTGTGTGTGTATCTACATTTGCTCATGTTCTCCTGTGAATGTGCTCACATGCATTTGCATCTAAAAGTTTGTGCATACGTGCGTGTCCTGTAAGAATGTGCTTTTTTTTTTCTTTTTGTACGAGTGCATGTCTGTGTGTCATGTGTGTGTGTGTGTGTGTGTGTCTCAATAGGCCAGGGAGTGAGACCAGTACTCTCAACTGGCCTGGCATTATTACTGGGTTATACTTGCCCTCACTCTTTCTCTGTCATACACATAAACACACACACACACACACACACACACACACACAGCTCATGCTGTCTCCCACTCTTTGTCCCTTGTCCAGATGGCATATGGGTCTTTCCTCTTCTATTCTGTCCTCGTGATCCCTCAGAGTCTCTGGCCTGGCAGGAGTCATATGTCCCATCTAAACTGACCTAACTCACACCTCACAGCCTGCCTGTCTGACAGTCTGTCCACTTACCTGTCTGTCTGCCTGACAACTTTTCCTCCTGCCTTTCCTTCAGCTCTCTTTCTCTATTATCACTACCTTAAAGAACACTACATTTCTTGCATGATTTTGCGTGTCTGTACGTAAACTTTTAACCACAGAGCCATTTCAGTGCAAACACACGAAATAGGTTTGGTGTTTTAAGAGTTTACACTCCATATGTCTCTTTTGTCTCAGCTGTCCTTTGCTGTCCCCGTCTCCCTCGGCTTACGTTTCCCAAACAAACAATCCCCCTCTCCCTACCCTCCATATGCTGCTCGCCTGTCTGACCATTTACCTTTTTGCCCCTGTCAGTCCTCCCCGGCTCCCAGTGTCCCAGGTAATACACTAGCTCAACCCCCAGTGCGGGAAGCAACAGGGAATACAGCAACAGACACAGAGCATCTGAGCAATGTAGCAGCAGAAGACACATGATTCCTACTAAGAGAAAAGGCAGCAGACACACAGGCAATGGTTGAGCTTTGTATGGTGTTGCACTTGAGTGTAACTGAATTGTAGCAAAAGGGAGCATTCAAGGCTGATTTTTTTCTCCTATGTTATTGTTTTGTAACACACATCACCTACCACACAGTTCACCAGACTGAACAAACTATGTCTCATCAGTCACCACTCATCAAGCCTGTGAACAACAATTGCCATACTTTTGCCACACCTTAGAGTTCACTTCCCTTTACACCGCTGGTTGGTTTCGATGTAGCTTGTTAACAAAGACTGTCCCATCACGTCCTGCATCCACGGGTCCCACATAAAACTGAGGGCATTATTTTATTTTTAGCATTTCTAGCTTTTATAAGATGTATCAACATTTATTTCACGACTAAATTACAAAATGAACTATGGTTAGCACCTAGTGACTGTGTATTGGAAACCGACCGTGTCTGTGCACTCAGCCAAAGATGTGGGAAAACCTCACTCTACATTTCAGTTTCTAAAGTGAGGATTACATGTTTTTGATGTTCAAAAACACAGAGTGATGAGTCTGTTGGTCAATAAACAATCATGCATAAGCATAAACTACACACGTTATAATTCAGCCTGGTACCTACGGACAGCTAAAGCTAGCAGAGCTTCTCAGTTACACTGTTAAGAGCTGAACAGTTATTTGAAATATTATTGAAATCGCAATATGGTCAAGGGCAATACTCAAACCGCATTTTGGCGCTACAGAGACGCCCTGGCCTACAAAATGATATTCTCCAGACATAAGGGAACATGCAACAATATCTGTCAAAATGATCATATCATTTTTTTCAGCCCTAATTCGTTTAATCAGGATCAGCAGAGCACTACATAGCACCCACCACTAAATATAACTCCACAATTGAATGCAATCATCAGGGGAATTATGAATTTGACTTAAAATAAAATACTGATTTAACTAGAGACCATCTTGTAATGGGATCAAACACCAGCTGTGACACCCATCAACATGTTGACATTCTGACCCATGAGTACTCAGTAGTTCTCATGGGTCATTAAATTATTACATGGGTACTTAGTACTCAGGGGTCGGCCCACACCCATCTTCACACTCTGCCTTCATTTTGATCTCAGCTACACAGCTGTAAAGTTTCACGCCTGTATCTTGGACAGTTGTGACGCTAACACGCTGGCAAAATCTATTGACTGACAGACAGACATGCAGGTAGAACCAGCTACTAAAGAACTCAAAACTGCCTCTGTGGTGGTTCTCGCTATAGTGGGTGCTTCAGAGAAAGGGAGCAGGTTATACAACTAATACACACACATATAGACACACAAGGTGAAAACAATACCAGTTGTGCTGTCAGGCATGTTTTTTGTTTAGAGTAATCAAAAGTGTAAAACAATTATCAATTATTTTATTTATTTTTTTATTTTTATATAATTCTATTATCAAGTTGGTGCTCCCCAGGTGTACAGTTTTTACAATATTGTTACGTGTCCCCTTTGAAAGGTGCAACTTAGAAAAGTACTACTGGGTCCATTTGACCCCCTCAGGGACAACCCTGGCTCGATCACTGCTGTCCTGAATTCATACACTGTCCGATGCCATGACCAATGTGGGTATTTTGTTCTTTATTTATCTACTTCTATATTTAAGTTGTCAGTCTTCGTTCCATTGGAGTTTCCGTACACTGTTTTTGTGAATCGTGTTTCTCAAGAGGAGAGTTTCCTGGCATGTTTTGCATAGTGCCCTGGTGTATTTTGTATAGTATTTATGGAGAGAAGAGTGTCAGCCTGGAACATTGGTGGAAGTCAATTTCGTTTTAGATTTCCCTTCTTCTTCTTCTTCTTCCCCATATTATTCTCTCATCTCTCTTTATGCGTGAGTTCAAATGCGGTTTTCAACTAACGTCACCACTTTAGGGATGCATACTCTTGTGAGATGTTTTCTTCCATTTTAAGAATAAAAACTGTTGTTAATGTACCTCACAAGACACATCAAAAGGCCCCTGCACTAATCCCCGTCCTTCACAAACACAGTCACAAACATTCACAGCCTGCTCCCCCTATACGCTCAGATGTACAGATATGATGCTTTCTGGCTGCCCACTGGCCCCACAGAGGCCAGCTGAGAATGCCGATTGGCTGGATGCTGACTGTGTAGTCATGGAAACTGACTTGAGCCCTGTGTGTGACCTCATGAAGGCCACATGAAAGCTGGGTTACAGAGACAGGGAAAGTGTCCATGTGTGTGCTAGAGAGAGAGAGAGAGCAGACGAGAGAGAGAGAGAGAGAGAGAGAGAGAGAGAGAGAGAGAGAGAGAGCAAGAGACTGACAGTGTCCCTCAATCCAGTTCAACGTGTGTTTGTTTGCCTTAGTTTAAAACATGTGTGTGGTATGAAAATAGCAGCTGACCTACAAGTATCCCTGGAGAGGTGGCTCTGCTGCAAAGTGAATACCCATCAGAGTGACGGCCAGCCCTGGTAAACAGAAACAGAGAGAGATTTAGCTGGATTTCATACTGAGAAACAGCCAGGTTGACAATAACATTGTGATGTAGATGCATAAACACACACACACACACAAACAGATGAAGCACCACTAGAGAGATATTACAGAGGAGAGAAAAGAAGAAAAAAGACGTGTAGAGCAGGCAGGATCATCAGAGAGACACGGAGAGAGAGGAGAGCAACGCAGAGAGCAGAGAACACACAAGAGGAAAATCAGTAACAAAGACAGAGAGACGGGAAGTCTTCAAGATGAGAAAGGGAACAAGGAATTAAAAGAACTGAGAAAGTGACAAAGGCAGAACTACAAGAAGAGAAGAAGCAAAGTGTAAAGAGGAAGATGTGTGGGTCAGTCGCTCAACACTTTGAATAACTGAATAAAATGTATAAATAGTTGTTCTTTCCTGTAACATCTTTTGTGTGATATGTGCAGAGCAGAATGAATGTTTCCTCAAGTGTTTCTGTTCAACACCTCTTTTTTTAAGGAAACTGTTTAAAACACTTCTCCTCATCCACCAGATTTGAAAATTGTACTAATTAATGTTGTTGTTTGTGTTGTTGTTGTGTTTCTTTCCATTGTTCAATTCATTGTGACGGAGAACAAAAGGAGCTACAACACTTGCTCTGTAGAAAATGGAAGCTCTATTTACCCATTAAAACATGACTATGCAGAGTAAGTGCTGCACCTTGCTTTGTTTTGGGGTTTTTTTTGTTTGGTTTTTTTGTTTTCATCCTGATGGTTTGTTTCTGTTCGCAGGAACCTTGTCTCCAGCTGGGTTTTCAGTCAGTTGAAGAAGTAGTTCAACATTTTGGGAAATACATCTATTCCCTTTCTTGCAGAGAGTTAGTGGAGAGGATGAATACCACTCTCGATTCTGTGTGATAAATGTGAAACTACAGCCACCAGCTGCTAGCATAGCTTAACTTAGCCACTATAGTCCAGTCCTGATCAATGTAGTCTATCCCAGTCTAGTCCATTCAGCCCCAGTCTATCCCAATCAACTTCTATCCAATTCTCTTCCAACTGAGCCAGTCTCGCTTTAGATCCAATGAAAAAACCCAAGCTATTAGCTGTTATTTTTAAATATCCAAGTTAATATAAAGTGGGTGGAGTCTCAAATGTATCGTTAGTGTTAATGGGTGTGGCCTCAGTGGTTCACCTGCAGAGGGAGTCAGATGCTTAGGACTCCTTTAGACTTGCACACACTTCTTCACATTTGTCGATGGAAAAATATGCGTGCTGATATTCCTATATGCACAAATCCATCC
>NW_019174393.1:13837304-13867304 GCF_002260705.1 Seriola dumerili
GTGTGTGTGTGTGTGTGTGTATTAGTTGTATAACCTGCTCCCTTTCTCAGAGGTGCAGGGCAGAGCTGACACACTGGATCTGTAGCGGCTGTGGGAGGATTAGCGGCCCATTGGCCTAATCAGAGGAGGTAATCAGACTATTCTCTATCATGACAACAATCAGTTGAGAGAGACACACATCTGCCTATTGAGCTCAGCTCTAATGCCATAATAGTGATGAAACATCTGGTCATTTGGGGCTCAATGCAATCAAGAGGAGGGATTGGGACAGTTGCAGATGGCAAACCTATAGTCATTATCTGTTTCAGAGAGGCGGACAGAGGGATATGCACAACATGCAGGTTCACAGGCCACACTGCTTCAGTGACAACCAGCTCCCACAGTGAGAAACATGTTGAAGAGAGAACAGATTTGATCTCCGACATTTGAAGCATCTTTCTGAACTTTTCATTTGAGAGATAAAGACACGAATGGACACACACAACAGCTTTGATTGCATAATGTCCGTGTCCTGTATGTCATGATCTGACCATATACTGTAGCTACAGTAGTTCATGGGTGTGGTCTTTTTTGTTCCTACAGGATGACATGACACCTTAATTTTTCAATGACGACAGAGTGGAGTTAAAGTTCAACGTGATAGATTAGTATCCTTTATTCTATTATTCTTCATCAGAGAAGAATGCTAAACATGATTTTAATCTGAAAAAAGGTGCAATTTGCTGCTTTTGCCCTTATGAAATTATTTTTTACATCATTGCAAACTGTGTAAACTTGAAAGTACTGTAAACTGGTGACATATGTAGTATAAAAAGATGACTGATAATTAACAGATTGGACACTGAAAATAATTAGCAGTCAAAGCATTACAAGTCTATGTGGTTGTTTGATCCCCGGCTCCTTCAGTTTACTTGTCGAACTGTCCTTGGGTAACATATTGAACCCCAAATTGCCTCTGATGGCTGTGCCATCAGTGTGCGAGTGTCTGTGTGTATGGCAGAAGAAAGTGGTGTATGAAAGTGTGTGGCTTGTAGTGTAAAGCGCTTTGAGTGGTCGATAAGACTAAAGCACTAGATATGTGCAGTCCATTTTACAAGTATTTACAAGTTAATTTCATACCGACATGAACAAAAGCCAATGTATTGTTTATAAAAGTCAATAAGAAGCAACAAACAATACATGATTATTTCAAACACTGTAGCAGTCCACTGCTGTGACTGACCCTCTCACTAACCTGTAATCTATTAGAATTAAAAACAGCCACCAGCCTGATCAGAGAGCAGATGGAGACACAATGACCTCTACCTGCTTATGCTAAAATGAGCATCAATTATTAGTTATCTTTCATAAGTCAAAGTGAACTCTTAATCCCTAAAACTAAGCAGCAGAGTTTTACACACCACACTCCAACTGTCTATGAGCGAGACTGTTGGCTTCTTGAGGAAATTATTATTAATGCGCACAACGCAGTACGAACACCAGCATCATCATGTTTACAGATGGACTGCAGGTGATGATCGACATATAGAAATGAGTTAAAGTTGCATTTGACAGCTTTGTTCTGTGTACACTTTCATAATTTGCCATTTTTTTTATGAAAAGCTGTCAGCATTAACACTGCCCTGAGTATGGACATAATTTGTCTTTTGCTTTTAACTTCTCATACAAGATCAAACATCTCGTATTATTTAAAAAGGTCTTCAATTTCAGTTCTTTAGTCATTTTATATACAGTGTGAATAGCTGTGCTATAATTACCCACTACGTCATTATTTCTCTTTCCTGATACCGTTTTCTTGGTGGAAGGTTCAGTGAGGTCTGCTTTGGCTCACACTGTCCTCATAACATCACTAGTTTGATTACTAATGACTCACATTGCTGTGTCATCTCCCATGCCCGTTTGCTTGGTTTCTACATTATACTGTCAAATAACAAAGAATCTGAAAATAATCAAAGTGATCCAGATAAGGTTTCCCTAAAAAGATTCAGCTACTACTAAAACTCCACCCTGGTTTTGTTTCCTTTGCCCTGCCCCCTCAAACCAAAATAACCAACCGCTGCTTCCACATTCCTCACCGTCTGAAGCTGCAGACCAGTGGGCCAAATTACCTGACGTACTACACACACAGAAAAACACAAACACACACGTCTAGTTTCAGCGAAAACTGACCCCAGTGGATACCCCCACAGAGTTTGTGAATTAATGCGTGCACGTTTGAGTGAAGCCACTGTGTGTGCATGTATGGATATGAGTGTTTCCTGTCTGGCAGTGTGCGTGTGGTTGTTGAGACACAGAGTCCAGCCAAACACTGGAGGAATAAAGGAGTCATTGTTCACCAAGGTGGTCCCTGCAGGACCTCCAATCCTACCTCTCCACACACACACACGCACGCACACACACACACACACAGACAGATACACACACAGACACAGACATATACATGCATATACAGTACATTAACACATTCAAACATACACAGTTTGTAGGCCGCCAGACAAACACATAGTATACACCGCCCTCTGCCTAACCATAGCCTTGTGTCAGAGGGTGGCAGTTGCACAGAGGTAAATATTTGGTTGTGGGATGTAAACGCTGGTCTCACACACACACACACACACACACACACACACACACAAGTCATAGTAGTCCATGTAATTTAGACACAGCTACTTCCTTCCTGTGTGGTGATGATGTTTAGTCTCCCCACACCGCAATCTGATTCGTTCATTTGATCTCATCCACTTCTGTTTAGCAGCGCTCCAACCCCTCCTGGCTCAGATCTGGGATCAGACTTTGTCAGATGGATTCATGTGTACCGCACGTAGGAGGGTTGATAAGTAGTCTGAGATCAGATCTCTCTGCCAAACGGCTGATTCATCCCAACTGTCTGCGTCATCTGGCTAATAGGAACACGCTGGATGAATGAACTGGTGTCCTGCAGCAAACTGCTGCATCATTTCAGTCGTGTACAGAAAGAAACATCACGCACTTGGTTTATGGCAATACAGTTTTTAGCTTTTAGCTTGTGATTCTTGCTCAGGTTCGGTCCAACCTTGGTTTTTGTGTGTGCGTTATTACAACTACTAAAATGTACCCTAACCATTGCCAAATACGCAACAGACAGTGTGAAAAACCTCTTACTGAAAGCATACACACCCCAAAAATGTTTTCTTAGTTTGCAAGTGTTTTAATGTGTCAGTAGATCACAACTTTCTATGCAACATGCTACTTTGCTTTCAGTTTTCATTCTGCATATTCTTTTCTATGGTCAAAAAAAAGCTGAAGTTTGTAGGACATGGCTGCTGCTTCCTCTATTACATGGCACACATAGCCATTCATTAATATAACAGTACTATAACGGTAGTCACTGGTTCTACATCCCATTAGAACTTTCCACAAAGCCCGCTGAGGAGGTGACTCCAGGTAAAAGTTGAAATCTTTTATCGATTTCACCTTTCAAATGTAATCTGCAGCCGGCTGTCCCTACAAATTCAGTCTGTTTTGCCTTTAGAAACGTTTCACATAGTGACACTCGTAGGCAGAGGGAAAAGTCTGCTGTCATAGAGAGGGGTGTCATGTGACAACTGCCCGGGCTTTCTCGCGGTAGCCCACCGCTTGTGTCACGTCACGGACCTGCAATTGTTGCATTGTTCCTCTTTTTATTAACTGTGACCACAATCATTACACAACAAGTCTTTTTGTTGCATAACTTTAACCATACAGTAACCATGATTTATTTGACATAACAATGGTCTGTCTTTAAATCATATCATAGCTTCCCTGCACAGGCCCTATAGAAACTGAGAATAGATAAAAAATAAAAAAAAAACGGTGGCATTGAACGAAGTCCGTGGTTTTGCTGAATCACACAATATTGACATTCTTCTGTGTTGGTTGTAAGATGACCTTATACCATGCAGTTTATTCCCTTAAAAGACATCCATGCTTTACTAGTTATACTGCAAAAGTGGTAACCAAAACATTATGAAGTAACCCACTCAATTTGCCTCTTTGTAGAAAATCTTTTCAGACCATAAACAACTACTATTATTCTCTCAAAGTGTGTTACTGTGACTGTGGGTATGATGTTCCAGTGCAGTAACTACTTTAAAGCAAGGCTAGGTAACGTCTGAAAGATGCAATAACATATTCTTCCACATAAATAAACAGTTGAATTGATAAGACATTAAATGCACTCTTGCTCAGTTCAACAGAAGTTACGTAGTCTTGCTTTAATGTTAAAAGACCAATAAATAAATGCAGGGATAATAGATATTTCTCTGAATTGCAACTTAAGAATCTTAATTTTAATTGATTTTCATTAATATCTCAATTAATAGCTCTTTTGGTGCTTTAAATCAGCTTCAGATGTGACACAGCACAGAACTGTGGACTGGCACTATTCTTCCCATAATACAAGAGTACAACCACCAGCTGCCACAGCCATGGTGTATTTAACTGTCAGTCTGATGAAACCCTCCTGAAAACCTCTTGATGTCCAGACCAAACAAAAGCCTTTGTAGAGGCAAAAAGCTTGCGACCACTTCAATACAACTACACACTGGACAGCTTACTCACATCTAACTGAGGTCCTGGCCTCAGGAGAGGAAAAGAACAGATCACATGGTCAACAGACTCACTGGATAAAAGATGAATGCACTTTTTTCTAAGATATGAGGAGCAGAAAATCTCTAGATTACACAGCCGGGTTTATCATGAGTCAGAGATGTATGAAAGCTATTGTACAAAAATAGCTCCTGTATAAATGTCACATATATTGACTCAAACAGCTAATACAATCAGGAGATAATTTAAGAGTAATTGATTAAAGGAAACTCCAGAGTCATGTGACACAAGCGTGGGAACCACTTCACTTAAAATGGTTGGTACACTTCGTCCATATTTAATCTTTACTTTGTTTTGTCTGCACATGGTTCTGCTTAGTGTTCTTTTTAAACAGAATCAATACTAGACGTCCAAATACAAAAATGCAGCATAGCAAAAAGTTCTCTACGCCCCCAAATTTAAGCAAATGTAATTGAATGTAAATATGTGTTATTGAGTGGATTCAGTGGTTTGATCTACTGTTAAAAAATTGCCATTTATGAGACCAATTTAAAAGCAGTAGTTAAAAACACAAAAAAAAAGAAAAATCACACTACCACCCCCTATCACCCTATCACCACTCTGTGCTCTGCTGTCCCAAAATAAAAGATGTTAAGAATGAGAACCCTCTTTCAGAAGAAAAGGGAAGCAAAAAGGGACATGTCACAAAGCAAAGGCTTCAAAAGAAGAGGAAGGAATTAAAGACAAGACACGTAAATGTAATTTTTGCTACAGTTACTCTTCTGAGAAATGACACAGAATGTCACAGAAACAAAGACAAAGTCACATTCACACCAGTGGTCTTGTGATGCTTTCTTCTACACACAGAGCCCAAAGCTTGACACCACTGCTGAAATAAAATCTTTAAAAGGCATTTCTTTTTGTGCAGTAAACCAGGAGATGGAACGTGGCATTTGAAAGGGAAACACCTTTTCAGCATTGAAGTCTAATAATTCTACACAGAAACAGGAGTGAAAACCTTCTCATGCGACCTAATCTCTAATAGTTAAGAGGTAAAGGTTAGGTTAAGAAGTAAAGGTAAATTTATTCATTTTCAATGAAGCAATGTGTGAAATATTGGGCCCCGTTTGCAAACCAATTGATTTAGGATTCTGCGTTTCTTAACATCACATTTCAACTGTCAAACAGTTGAAATTTTCTTTGAAACTGCAACCAGTCACACACAGAGCACAATCTAAAGTCCTGTGATGTAGGAATGTAGGGAATGTCTGTGTAATGTTTTCATTTATTTAAGAGTTATATTAAAACCTCACAAATTGCATTATGCACAACAGAGTGACTTAGTTAACTTGTCTGCATAAAGTTGAGATGATACTCACACACAAACACACGAGCAAATATTATTTCAAAGCAATATGTATGGTAACAGTGAAATAAAAGCTTGACATGTCCTTTTAACAGTTACAGTGTGGAGCAATCAATTTGCCACTGGAGTCAATGCTCCAGCTGCAGTCTGTCTTTCATATAAACTGGACATTCACCGTAGAGGAGGTCAATTGTGGGAAGCACTTGTTTGTACTCGCTAGACTTTACTGTTGTATTTGAGTTTGCTTTTGACAGCTGTGAGCTCACACACACACACACACACACACACTTACTGCAGGGTTCAGTGGGAGCTGTGTACACTAAGAGAGCATGAACTATGGATTTGTGGAGGCTGGGATCCATTGCAGAGCTGCCCTTTTGACCCAGTCACTCAGAGTTATATATTATTTTTTACAACAAGAAACTTCTACAGTTTCTGCTTAAGGTAAAGTAGAAGAGGACAGGAAGGGAGAAAAGAGGAGGATAGAAGAAGAGGCAGAGTCTAAAATTACCATGACCACTTTTCAAAATTTCCCCTTGTACAACTCATTGGTTCAGGACAACGTACCTCAAACACTAATGACCAGATTTCCATCAAACGTGCTGGGAATAATTATGCTCCCCTGAGGATGAATCCTAATGTTTTTGTTGACATTTCCTGTAGCACCAACATCAGGCTCAAAATTTCCACAAAAACTCAAGCGATTTCAGCACATTGCCATGAAATCCACATTCTATGAAGGATGAACCCCTTCCTCTCAGACACTCCTTATTCTTGTAGCATGAAACTTAGTTCAAACTGTTCACAGGATATTTAAAACTGAACATTCAATTTCCTGCGGACGCTCAGGGCTCCCACAGGACAAAGCCGTACGTTTTTAACGACCCTTTGACTTTGTATCTAGTGCCACTAGACCAAAATTACTCCAGTAGTTATTACTAGTGTTCACGACATAGACACACGTCTTTAACGTAAAATATTCAAACCCAACTGACTACACTGAATCACTTTGAGCAGCACTTACTGGTGACTGAAAGCACCATTGTCAACTCAGCCGTGACAGACGGTACATTACTTTGTACATTGTTAAAAGCTTATTAACAGACCACAAAAACCACAGAAATGACCCTGAACTGATCACTCTTTGCAAATAGTTGGCTTCTGAGTCATTAACCTCACCACCAAAGCATGTAGGGGTTTGTACTGAACTGAGCAGGTTGAGCCTCAACAAAATGAACGTACCACTGAACTGAAGTACATTGTATTCAAGTACAATTTTGAGGTACTTTACTTGAAGTATTTCAATTCTATAATGCTTGATAATGCAGCTATAGCTACCAGTACTAGTCTAAAATTTTACAAACAAAACGTGATCAATTTACTAAATATGATTCAGTGTTACAGATTAAATCTGTTAATGCATCAATAATAATATTTACTATAATACTTAAAGTACAATTTGCTGATAACACTTAGAAGTAAAATCTTAAATGTAGTACTGTGCCACTGCAACTTTTACTTAATTAAACTACAACTGCACTCAGTAGAACTCATACCTCTGCCAAGGTCAAACAATCCTACATGTCTGTGACTATCTGCATCTGCCCCATATTGTAAAAAGTCATAGATCCCAACACCATAAATATTTCTGCTTCTTTACATCAAGATCCAAATATTATTTCCTGAGAAACTGATGAAAATGTTGAACAATGCCCTCTCTCTCTCTCTCAATGTTTAGGAAAATGATAAAAAAAATTCCTGGCTGCACGCCTTTGACCGGATCTGCATCAAAATGTAATAGGTCTTCCCTGGCCCATGTCCCACCCCTCTACCAAGTTTTTTACAATTCAGTTCAGTACTTCTTTACGTAATCCTGCTGACAAACAAATTAACTAACGAACGGGTGAAAATAACCTCCTTGGCAAAGGTAAAGATACAGGTACTTCCTGTAGGTCACTGAAGTAGATTTGAGCTGAGATGCAATCACTTAGTTAAGAAAAAGGGGAAAATCTACATAATCACTGGTAACAGATCTTTAAACTGAACAATACGATTAGAGTAAGCAAATTAATCTGTAATTTCTATTCCTAGCTACTGCTATTTTCTGCACGTACAAAAAACAAGGGTCTCAGTTACCTGTTGTACCATGTTCTCACTCCTCTCCTCTGTTCCAGTCTCCTGTAGCTAATAGATACAGAACAAAAAGCTAATATAATCAATATCATTTTAAATTTTTTTTGCCTTTTTGCAAGAAACGAATCAATAGATCTGGCAACCCAGAAGAAGGGAGGTGAAATGCGACGGTAAACATCAACAAAACAAGAAGAGGGAAAAAACGTGCTTTGTTGTGCATACTCTGCTCCTACCACCTACCTGTTGCACATTCCCATTTAGCAATGACAACACACACATGGACACACACATTTTCTTCACACAGCGCTGTGACGGGGAGAAAGAGAGGAGGAGGAAAGTTGATAAAAACACTTAAGGCTGTCTTGAATTTGACAGGGTGAGTAAAACACACCAAGCACAGATCCCTCCTCATGTCCACACAAACACACACTCACTGATGTCTCTATTCATTTAGACTGTCACACTCAACACACCCCCAAGAGATCTCACTTCCTATGTCAGCTGGCTAAATTACAGCTCTCCTTCTTCCTGTCTATCTCTCTTTTCCTTTCTCTCTGTCTCTCTCACCTCTGTGAGAGACAGAAAACAACAAAGACACATTTTTGGCATGTTGTCTCTCTCTCGTTACATATCCGCCTCTAACAACAAAAAGTGATTTGGTCACAACTATGGAATCCATTTATTCAGTTTAGTCTCACCACAAGCAGTGATGAATCCAGTCACACACTTGTAGTTATTTGTTGGTAATTCATAAATCCTTCCTTAAGGGTACCACAGGAGGCAGGATCAGTGCAGTTGACGTGAGTGAAGCAATTAACAGAATATCTCTCTCCTTGGATTTGTGCATAGATTACATTAAACTACTCAAGGATAAAATGATCACATGAATAATGGCAGTTTAAATCTTGCTAAAATGTGAACTTCGTGCAGAAAGTAAGAGTCACTGAGGCAGAGGCAGAGAGAGACGAAGAGAGAGACAGGACAGACAGGTAAGAATTCATATAGTAGTGTCAGGATTCCCGTGGCTATTGATGCAGCTTGACATTTTAAAAAGTGTTTTCCAGGCCTGAGGATGGTATAAATGGAAAAGGGCATACATGTCCATAGTGGATCAACTCAGAGCATAATAGCAATTTTCAATTGCAATTGCTTTTGTGCAAACACGAAACCAAGGCCCATGCATACGTATTAGATGTGCTTCTTAATGTTTTAATGTGATTAAATGTTCCAAGTGAACCAACGACATTAGAGAGAGAAACAGAGAAATATCATTTGCACAAGGGGCTGCGTGGGTCCATGCCCTGGTCTGCCCTCTGAAGACAGACAAGGACTCTACTATGGTTCTGCTGGCTCACACCACGACAGCTCAGCTGGTTCAACTGTTGAACTTATCACTATACAGACAATCAGACCAGAACCCACCTGACTGTCAG
Organism: Seriola dumerili; assembly: GCF_002260705.1. Taxonomy (NCBI): domain Eukaryota; kingdom Metazoa; phylum Chordata; class Actinopteri; order Carangiformes; family Carangidae; genus Seriola; species Seriola dumerili. The sequence goes on from NW_019174393.1 coordinate 13,846,803, forward strand.
CCAAGCAAATTAGCCGAAACAGCCACAACAACTTTGCTTTCTCTGTCAAATATGATGAAGTAATTTAATTGTATAATATGGCGGGAGACATATTGGAAACAGAGAGAAATGATTAATGCAAACTTGTGGTAACAGACAAAAGTCTACAACCATGTTAGCAGTTCTGTGAAGCTGTACTTAGGCACAGTGCTGCTTTGAGCTAAATGCTAACCTCAGCATGCTAAGATGCTCACAATGACAATGCTAACATGCAGATGTTTAGCAGGTTCAATGTTTACCATTTCCTCATCTTCTATCCATTAATCTGTTGTGTTAGCATTCTAACTGATCCATCCACAAGATATTCTTATTGGATGGATGGAGGAAAAGTCAGGGAATCACTTAGGTCAGTAGGAGTCATCCTCTGGGAACCATGAATATCTGTAACAAATTTCACATCAATCCATCCAGTAGTAGTTGAGATACTTCAGTCTGGACCAAAGTGGCAGACCAAGAACAAGTAGACAATTCGACACTGCCATCCATAGAGGAGCACTGGCAGTGTATCTAGAGGATGCTTTCAGTTTACCTAGCCTAATCTATGAAGTAACAGCGATCTACCATTCAACAGAAAACTGCTTAATTTAAACAATCAGAGTGTAACAGAGAATATCTGACAACCATCTGATAACAGCTGTGTTTGTAACACCGGTCATGTTACATGTGTAAGTGTGAGCCAAGGGGTCACTGTTCCAGTCCATTTTGAGTGCATAGTAATAGCAGCAGAACTCATAGCAGAAAAGTGGCTAGACCAATCAAGTAGTTGGTGTGCAGTGCTGCTTTCAGTGCACAGCCAATGCAGACAATAAGATATATTCAAATGGGGCTTTCCCAAGCTATAATTAATAACAGCTCACCATAGCTACAGTTTATAATTGAATAAAACAATCTGCCACAATTATTTCATGCACTCTTGATGTAGGAAAAACTTCAAATGAAGTGAAGAAAGTCAAACCAGATCGGACTAAAGCCAAAAATAATTAAGAGAAATAAAAGCCTGTGCTAACTGGACCTGTTGTGCCCCATCAGGCTCAGGCTGAGAACAAAAGCTCTGGGACAAACTCAGCCAAACTAAATCAACCAAGATTAAATGCATCAAATTGATTGAAATGTAAACAGATGTCAACACTTGAACATGACTGTCATTGTTAAATGCACAGGAACAATTTGATCGTCGATTTTAAATCACTTAATGGGCAAATATTTCCTAAAAATGTACTGAATTTTAAAAGGCGAGAAATACCAAATAAGTGCACATATATTTCTTTGACACTCTCTCTCTCGCGCACACACACACACACACACATACAAACAACATATCAACAGACATGTTCATCACATCCAGAAGTGGAACAGGAGCTTTAATTCTATCTCAGCATGGTAACAAACACCATTTAAAGGAGATTAATTCCACAAGAGGATTATTCTCCACATTAGAGATAATAGGAAGTAGGGTGGGGGGATGGTGGACAACATTTGATCTCACAAACATCTAGCTAATCCCAGGTGTAACACATGTTCATGTTCAAAAGACAACCATGCATGATTCACCTATGAATTTACATCTTTGTATTGTGCGCGTTATGTTTGTGTGTTTTCCTGCTCTACTTAAAGTGTGTGTTTGCTGTGGGTGTGTGGATGCTGATACATTCCTGTGGGCCAAAACAGCAGCTGTGCCCCCTGGCTTCTTCCTCACAGTGATAGCACTGATGTCAGTTCTGCTACCGTTTGTCGTTGACTGACATATCCAGTTCATGAAAGAGCTTACATTCGCCGTTCGGAACATGCAGTGTCATGCAGGAAAGTCCTCTGGTGCGCAGGAAGTGATGTGATTTACTTTTCTGACAGAAGCCCAGTGATTTGTTCACAGTTAAAAGAACCAGATGTGGGTAGTTAAGATGAAGAGAAGCAGAGAGAATGAAAAGAGCGTCAGCTACAGAGAGTTCATCAGAAAACCTCTGAAAGAGGATGTGGCAACCCCGCCCATACTGTTTGATTGACTGGTGACTTATTAAATTAAGACCAATATAATGATATTATTTTCATGACAGGTTTATCTAAAGAAACCGTTTCTGACAGCAACGTCAACAGCACAGGAACACATTTCTCATTCAAATACTTGCTTGAGAGAACACAGCACACAGAGATTCACACTGTTCCTGTATTTGACTATTAAATAAATATTTTCATCCCAACTTGTTAACCTAAAGTCATCCAATAAAACGTCATATTCCCACATACCGCTATACATTTCTTCTATGGGTTATTCAATTCACACGGAAATAATCTCAGTGCAAAGTACATGGGCTTCATATCAACTGGCACAGACGAAGCTCTAAAGAAAGCCCACTGCTGGTGAGATGTCAGCTAACAGCACAAAGCCTACGAACATACTCTCACTCTGAAGGACCTGTACTTTAAAGTCACTGTATGACAGTGACCGGATGTTCACACTCTCTGTCTAAACAGTGTGTCCTTTTCCTTTTTTTGAATTTATGGTAGAAAGTGACATTTTGGGGACTTTTTGGCTGCTTGGCATGCATATACTATTTTATTACAATTTTTATGGAAAATTATTACTCTGGCAGACAGATTTTTACTGATTCCTCTTGATTGTAGAACTTTTGAAATTGTAAAATTGAATTTGACCCAGTGTGTAAAACCCAGATGTTCAATTCACTATCACATACGAAAATCAGCAAATCTTCCCAACTGAGAAGCTGAAACAAGAGAATGTTTCGTATTATTGCTTGAAAAATGGAAATAATGGTTATTCAGTTATCAGCTGCCAACCGCAACTGTAATTCTTTCAAAATACTAATCTGTAAAAGTTAAAAGATTTAAGAGGCACTGGAAAACTGAACAGGACAAGAAAACGCACACTGCTGAGTCTGACACATATACAGAGTCACACCTTCAGGCTGGGTGTGCGTGTGCGTGTGCGTGTGTGCGTGTGCATGATTTGGTACTTGAACTTACATCGATCAATTCACCCACATCAATGACAATTCCAGACCTAAACCCCAGGATCATGCAGTGTTCAGATACAGACATAAACTAAAACATGCTGACTCATGTTGTGTACGAACAAGACACACACTCGCACTGTAGAGTCTCTGTCTGTCTCTCTCTCGCTCTCTCTCACACACACACACAAATTCTCTAGAGCCCACTTAACATGAATGGCCTCTCTCTTCATCAGCTCATCCCTGAGACTTAAACACACACACACACACACACACAAACACGTGTGTGTAGTTTCACACACAAACAAGAAACAAATAAGACTTCTCATCACTTGAGCTGCATTGTCTGCCCAGGCAGAAGTAATCAAATCAAGCATCTCTCTCTTTTCATTCAGTTTCTCTCTCTCTCTCTCTTTATCTCTTTGTTTCTGTCTCTATCACTCTCTCTCTAAAGAGAAGCTGGCTGCCATTCTGTGTGGTTGTTTGGTGCTCATTTCAAATGTTTCCCCACTCTAATGAGGGTGAGGCAGCTTTGGTTCCTCCAGGTGAATGTTGTCCATATAGGCTACAGCAATAAATCTTCATTCCTTTCACTCCTTCCTATTGCGTGATTTGTTCATTTAAACAACTGATGGAAAAGAATGGTAAATGGACTTGCACTTGTATAGCGCTTTTCTAGTCTTACTGACCACTCAAAGTGCTTTACATCACTTGCCACATTCACCCATTCACTCATACATTCATACATCACACTCATACACTGATGGAACAGCAAACATGGCTATGTGGGGTTCAGTATCTTGCTCAAGGACACTTCAACATGTGGCCCGCCCCAGAATATAAAGGACTCCTTGGCACCCCCTTTGTTTTTCCTTTGGCTATACTGAAGAGGAGAAACATCCCCACCCTTCAGCCATCTATGTGAATAGCTTCAACCTTTTTCCCACAATAATCTAATAAAAGTCACTTTGCACCATCATGTTAATGGTTGGTGGTTTAATATGTAGTAAACAAAAGTTTTCGCTCAAGTTCTTTCCACCAAAATATCACAAGAGTCTGTACAATTTTCTCCTCCTCCAACAACAGTAAAATGTATCCAGTAGTTACAGATCACCAGTGAAGGAGGAACGAAGGTGTAACACTATTTACCTTAAAAAGCACAAAAAACAATTTTACCACTGTTTCAAAGGGTGGTGGTTAGTACCTGAAGGCACCTTTGTCAGCTCAAATAGCAACGTCTCACAAACAGACAAGGAGAGAGGCACAAGGAAGAAGCCTGCACTGTAATGTAAAAATAATTTTACAAAATGACATACGACTGTGAAAAACACACACATTCACGTAAACACGAGGTGACGAGATGTTTGGACGGACCGACTGTGCACTCCTCCCCCTGCCTTCACAGAATTTGCAGCGCCACCTAATCATCGTCATTACAGCTGTTTGAAAAACTGTTTCCAAACAGGCAATCAAAGCCTGTCTCGATAATTAGCAAAGGGGAAGACGTCTTTGTGAGGGAACGGCTCCTCTCCCTCCTCCCATTGCCACCAATCTGAGAACACAAAATCAGATCCCTCTCCTACAAGAACACACACACAAAAGAAAAACTGCACGTGCTTTTGCATGTGTGCAATTCTTAGTATGTGTATGTGCGCGCGCGCGTGCACCAGTTGCACTTATTATGCTGCCGAGACAGCTTGACTGAAAACAAACCGCCAAAAAACATTTGAAGCAGAAAAAAGGAGGAAAAAAAAAAACGCGCACACACAACAACCTGTCAAGAGCGAATTGCCTCTAATTTTTCTGTCATCTGCCAGCCGTTTAACAAGACGAGAGCGCTCTGCTCCCACACTTCTCCTTCAAGCCATGAGAGACAGAGATGGAGGGAGGAAGAGGAGGGGAGACGAAGAGGAAAAAGACGAGAGCGGGAAAGAGACAGACGGAGCATTAGATATGTCTTTTTCCTATCTCAAATCATTCGACTCACTTAACCTTTCCTTTCTCTCCAGGTTGTGATCTTTCTCTCTTTCTCTTTATCGCCCCCTCTTCCCTACCTCAGACAGTGGAAGAACAAAGAACACATATTTGTAAATGTCAGGGGAGGCAGGGTAATAAGCATTTAGCCATTGGCCCTGTCTCTCTCAGACCAAACCTCCAGCTCTCTGCCTCAAGCTCTCTCTCTAAGGAGGATGGTGTTTATAGTAAAGGTCCTGTTCACTTTAATATGGCACATTACGCTGATGCTGCTGTCAGCTCACATAAGAGCGCAGGCGGTGTGTGTATGTGTGTGTATGTGTGTCCCAGCATGTCTATTTCTGTGTATGCTGGCTTGTACACTTATTTGTGTGCATGCAAGTGCAGCAGCAAAGTGTGTGTGTGTGTGTGTGTGTGTGTGTGTGTGTGTGTGTGTGTGTGTGTGTGTGTGTGTGTGTGTGTGTGTGTGTGTGTGTGTCTGTGCTGTCAGCTTGCCTCCTCTTGCTCCTCCAGCGGAGCTGAGGATCGGTGGAGACAGACGGATAGATGAAATATTTAACTGTCGTGTGTTTAAAAGAACAACAGATGCTTTGTTCTGCTAATTAGCACTTAGCACAGAGAGCAGCTACAGTACAGTTGTGTGTGTGGAGAGGATTGTTATCCAAACTCAGCTGGGGCTTTAAGCAGCTCCACTTGACTTGCCAAGCCCAACCCTCTTCACTCTCCACCAAACCTGGTGCAGGGATCCAGCGTTCAAGATCAGGACAACACAGTTATAAACCGAAGTCAGTTGTAACTCCATAAAAGTATTTTACCATCAATGTGTTCTCAAACTGCTAATGGTGAAAGCTAAAGATGATGATGTTGTTTACATAGTCAGTTGCTCTTTCTGTCCAACACTTTGGTCCAGAGGAATATATCCTGATAATATCTGGCAAGATTGTCATTTTGATATGGATCCTTATTTTCTCCAGATAATGATTGCTAGTGAGTCTGCAGACCACCCCTGACCTTTCATCTAGTTCCATCATCAGGTGAAAATCTCTCAGTAACCAACATTATAATAGTCAATGACAAACTCAAAAATTAAACGTTTCATTTTATTTTTTTTTGTCCATATAAATCTTTATTGCATGTCAATAAAGGATTCTTCGCCAAGCAGCAATGAGGATTCTGCTGGAAAAATAATCCATCCTTAATAAACACATACATGCAAATTAAGTCTTAATTTTAATTCAAAAATAATAAAAGCTTAGTACATAAGGAGGAGTCATGCTGTACACCTCTATGGACATGATTGGACTTAACTAGTCAGCTGCCAAACAGCTGGTTAATGAGCCAAGTGATGGTGAAGCATGACTGAAGCAAGTGATGTGCATCAGCTGATGCAAGCTCGACTTCAGTAACGTGCCTGAGCCAACGCTACACTCCACATGTGGCCCACAGGCTACAATACTAATGACTTTGGTGGCATCTAACCTTTCATGTAATAAAATTCCTGCAGGTTTGTGTGCATGATCAAATTATTTCGAAGCATAACAGTTGTTGGCAGCAGCTGCCCAATATTTTGACAAAAACAACACAGGGTTAGGAGGTGGAATAAGAATGAGAAACTCCCTCTGTTCACTGCACAACTACCACAGAGATGCTTTCTGGCAAGGTCAATTCCCTGTATTGCTCCAGTGCATCTGCTTATAGTCCAAGTGTGAAGTATGGCAACATTAGACATGTGTGGAAATCCTTGAACTCTTGAGATTTACAGAATGATCTCACTTCTTCATGTTTCATTCAAAAGTAGCTACATGCTGAATCCTCAACCTCCTGACTTTGCACAAATCTATCACTCTGGAAAAATGACTTCCTAAATCTTTGTAAAAGCCAGGAGACATTACTGAATCAGCAAAGGAGTGCAGACAAGACCAACGGTGTTGACCTAACATGATCACATAAGGAACAAATGCAAGGGGAAAAAAATAAAGGTAAGTACATGGGAAAGATGTAGGAGGGATGTTCTCACTATTTCTCTGGAATGTGGTTCGCTTGGGGTACTGTAGACATGCAGTTGTGGAAAGACTGCAATCCATTAGCCCAGCACAGCTCAGCTCAGCCCAGTCCAGTAGTTTTGTCCTTATATAGGGCACGATAGCGGACAGTCATATAACACCAGAGTCAGACTCAGCCACAGCAAAACATAAATTAAGACAGAGACAACGGGGGCCGGTCCAAGAAAATACAAGGCTAAGGCTGTCTGCTCCGATTCTGTCACACAAAACAAAAAGAGTACAAACAAGGGGCAAAGTCATACTGTACACAATATGGGTCATTATTACAAACACGCTTTCAGATCCTTTTGTTGGTGCCTTTTTCAGTAGCCAAGACTTAACTCTGTAACGGTGACAGGAGAGGAGGGGCTTTGTGCGCGTGTGTCTGTGTGTGTGTGTGTGTGTGTGTGAGGTTGTTGTAATGCCGTGCCCCCTCCTGTCCCTCTTCTGCCCAGAGATGCTTGTCTCCTCTCCTCTCCTCTGACACTTAATCAATGCACTGGAAGTAGCCTTTCACACACAATCTAATTATATGGAAATGAAGGGAAACCAGGGGGCTCTATGCTAAGTGCGCTGACACACACGCGCACGCGCACACACACGTATACTTGTACAAAGGTGAGTGCTCTCTGTGACGGAGAGAGACGGAGAGCTGTAGGAAAGTAAAGAGAGGGAAGGTTGAGAGTAAATGGGGTCTACGCTAAGTGCTACTCGTATCAACAATAAGGCCGTAACTGTGGTAGGTAACTGTGCAGCTACAGTACCACACGCACACACGCGCACACACACAGCTACATCTCAAACATAAGTCTACATCTGTATTGTTTTGTTATTGGTCCCTATCGGGCTGTTTCTGTCCATTTATCATGCATGTGCACGGAGTTGTAATTTCTGTGCATGAGTATACGTGTGTGTGTGTGTGTGTGTGTGTGTGTGTGTGTGTGTGTGTGTGTGTGTGTGTAGTAATGAAGAAGATGCTACGACGTAGAGTGAGAGTTAACTCATGTAATAAATCAGGCTTGTGCAGCCATTAAAGCCAGGATACTGCGTAGGAATCTGTCTAGGGAATCATCCGTGAATGCCGACTCATACTGCGCAGTCACAGCTCCCTCTTCTCACTGTTGGCTTTGGGAGTCTCCACGTGAGGATACATACTGTAATGTTGGAGAGAAGTCATGTCACAGTGCCAGGCAAAATTTGGTTGTTGCTTCCTTATTGGCGAAAAAGGAAATTCTGTTGAACATGCTTTATATTCTTCTCAAGCTTGTGGGGTCCATTTTTGAATTTAGCATATGGTCGACTCATAGAGCTGCATTTCTTTCATTTAAATTTAAAGTAAAGTAAAGTAAAGTCCCTATTTGTATCAATTTCAAGTTAAACTTTAGTTTTTGTTTGTTTTTTCAGTTGTAAAATTGTTATTCTAACTGACAATCTTGAGGAAATCTGGTGTAGTTCGTGTTGCTTTCAGTGCATTTATTTTCATCGTCCTTCACTGCCGTCTGCCACAAGCTTTGTTTTGATGCTACTCCAACCATTTGCCAAAGTTTAAAATTTTAGAACTGATAGATAAAAGGCATCAGTTTTTATCTTAACTTTAATGTGTATGTAATACACATTAAAGTACTCATGAACCCAAAAGCTCTCAAATTAATTCTGTTGGTCTTCAGGAATTTAGCAGACTGCTGTTTTGATGATGATAAGAATGTTTAACAAATCAAGTTTTTATATCAAATCAATCATCTATCATTTATGTACTTTGATGAATCAAGTCTGGATTTAAAGCAACTTGCTGCAGTGATGTAAAGTTGTAGCCCAGGGTGTGTCAGTACACTGTGATGTCACTGTGGGTTGTGGTTACAGGTAGATGCTATGTTAAGTTGCTCTTTGAGATCAAGAGCAATTTAGGTCACCCCTCATAGATAACATATACTGTACCCATGATAAATATTTAGTCTACCATCATATTTGCCAGTTGTGATTATAACCTACAGCACAGTCTGCATCACAGTGAATCTGAGCTTTAATAGCTGATACATTTTAACGTACATAGTTTTAACTACAAGCTCTCTTCATCACTGTATCAGAGTCATTTCAGTGTCTGCTCTGCATGAGTGAGTGTTCATGTCAGAATATATGAAAGAAAGCAAGACAGAGAAGATCAGGATTGAGTCAAGCAACCTGACAGCTGTCAGTTGAACCCATTTCAGCTGGGACACACATAATATACACACAGACACAGAAACACACACGTCAATTAGGAGCCATGGTGAGCTGAGCAGTAGTGAGCTGATTGGGTCACATGTTTACTCCCTGCAGCCACTGTCAGCAACAGACCAACAGTACAGCAGATATCACCTGACACACAGACAAAGAAAAAGAAAAACACGCACGCACACACTAACGCACACACAAACATACAGAGTATGCAGCATGCGGGCAGGAATGTGAGAGGGTCTGGCAAAATAAACAAAAGCATATATAATCACAGGTGCAGAGCCGATCAACTACATACGTGTACAAAATTGTGTTAACATACTTTTAGGATCACCAGCAAATCTTAGTTAAATGGCACAGGAGTTGCATCTTAGTAAAGATATAAAATGTGACTAAACAAACTGAGCAGCAATTTAAAAAGTGAATGTAGCCAAAGAGGAAAAGAGAGGACACGAGTTCATGCCCAGCAGTGAGCCATGCTGTGCCACGTCATTAAAACAACACAGATCAGAGACAGAGAAGACAAAAGAGAAGAAAGGAGCAACCCAGGAAGAATTAAGAGGATGTGGGCAACAGAAAGGAAGGGTCGTGATAACAATACAACAAAAGACCAAAAGACTTTAAGAGAGTACAAGCGATAGATGGAGACAAAGTGATAAAGTGTGTGTGTGTGTATTCATTATAAAAGTGTTCTGATTGTCTTGGCGTCCTATCAGGTGGCATCAAACCCATGTGCGATCTGGAGGGGGAACTACAAAGTGGATCCTGGGGCCTGCAGAAAGAAGCCTTTTTGATCGTGCTAATTAAAAGCCATTTTGTTTAAAACAAACAGACACAAGTTTAATTGGCTCTTTTCCATAAGAAAGGGAAGGATGTTGAAAGTGGAAGAACGCATGGAGGAGGGAGGGAGGAAGTGTGTGTGTGTGTGCGTGTGTGTGTGTGTGTGTGTGTGTGTGTGTGTGTGTGTGTGTGAGTGAGGTGGTGGTAGTGTTGGATCAGAGGGAAGCTGTGCTCAGGCTGGCGCACGCACCGCTTCAGACACACAAATGCAAACACAAAGCACACACACACATTATATTACTGTGACCCACTATTAGGGATACCCATTAACAATCTGAACATACAGTGAAAAGCCAGAGTGAGTATGCGAGAAGAAGATAACAGGTGGAGATGACAAACAAGAAAATACACGCGCACAAATTCACACAGGCATAAAAATTCAAAGAAACTGTTATGTTGAACATATGGTGGAGTTAAACGGCCCCTAACTGTGCCATTATTCTCTCTTTCTACAGGAGACATCATCATGTCAACGTTAAGTCTTCGAGCCTTTTTTGTTCAAAAGCAGAAAGCTGGCTTTTAATAGTTTTCCTTTCTTTTATCCTGGAGAGAAGAAGAGAGAATAAGCCATAAATTGGAGACAACGGAGAAAGATCTCATGGACTGAACCCTGTGCCACATGTAACCCTGCACGTGTGCTAAGACATTTTTTCATGTTTCATTGTTTGCATGAAATCACCTTGCCAAACATGACTAGGGACCACTTTTCATTTTAGCATGCTTTCAAACCACCCAGCTACAATTATGTTTTCTTTTAAATGAAGTGTGCAAATCCTCCGCCCTTATTACACTGACAAGAACCCTCAGTTTTAAAAAGGAAATACCTTGTCTCAACAAGGGTATAGTGATATTTATAGAAGTGGTGGAGCACACTTGGATATTGTTGCTCTGTTTAGGGTTGACCACAGGAGGAGAATAGACCCCTTATAATCACATTTTTCAATTTTTATTTTAAGTTGTCAAGTTTAATTTTTAACACCCTGGCACCCACATAAAGTCAATAATCAGTCTTGAGAAAAAGTTACAGTAGGTAGCACTGGATTGCATGCATGCATTTTATATGAATCCCTTGTGTGTGTCAGGTAGGTGGGACTCCACCACTAACAATAAAAACTACTATATTGGGACATAATTAGCATTGTTTTCAGCAATACCTATTTAGTGCATTAACATTTTTCTGACCATAAAAAGCATCAAAAATTGGGTTTGATTTTAGAAAAGTTTTTGAGACTTATAACTTTGAAAAGTTGTGCTCTTGTAGAAATTCACTCTGCATCACCTACATTAATTATACTCAGTTAGACCTCCCTGATGCCCAGACGGACGTACAGCTGCACACTTAACTCAGGAAAAAAAGCATCTCCTGACCAGAGTTTCTTTCAAAAGTGTGTTTTGAAAAGTTTCCTTAACAAGCTGTTCTGGTGTTGTGCAGAAGCCCCACAGCCTCAGAACTGAGCTGGAGAAAATTGATTGTTATACTTAAATCTAGGCAACATCTAAGCATTAGCATTTCATTTCTACCCCACCAAATGTTTGAAGATATCACAGATGCTGATAAAGAAATTCAGCAGACAAAGCTCAGACCCTTTTGAATCACAATGGGTAGATTCAACAAATTCAAGAGCATAAAATATATAAATAAATCTGAACTTTTTTTTTGTCAATATCACAGTGCATCAGACACTCGAGGAGCATTTGCATTAAAACACACACACACTCTCACTCTCTCTCTCACACACACACACACACACACACACACACACACACACACACACACACACACCTGGGGCTGAGCAGGGAACAGATTGTCTCCTTCCATCTCTGAGTCATCACATCACGGCCTGCAGCTCCTCCGGCTCACTTCACACTGTCCTGCTAGAACTGACTGAAGTCAGCTGAGCCGAGCTGGATTAGACTGGGCAGACGGGTCTGAACTGTACTGTGCTGGACTGGACTGGGGTTAACTTATCCAGCAGAGAGATACCATCCAGTTGAACCAGTGCATTTATCTTGTGAGAGCAGTGTAATTCAGTGATGCCACAGTCAACATTGGACTACAGGGACTGTGTGTGTGCAAGTGCTGAGGAGGAAGGAGAGTGAATTGGTCTATTCCTGTATTCCTGTCTGTCTCTCTCTCTCACACACCCCCACACACAAATGCATGCAAACACACATACACACACACACACACACACACACACACACACACACACACACACACAAGTGGCACCCAAAGGCTATTTGAGCCATGAGAGCTGTTGGGCATTTTTCTCTTGCCTAAACAAACTCGATCAGTGCCAAACAAATTCTCTGATAAATACAAACACACACTTTGTACACTAGGCACACACACACACACACGTATGGAATGTGCACATGTACAAATGAATGCAGAAAAAGTTGAATGTAGAATACAATGTGTACCACCATCAAAAGCTTTGCCTTTGTTTGCACCTTGTCTACTACTTACGGTAGTCAGGCGCAGACACACACACACACTGTAAACAGACACATGCAAAAGTCCCGCTTCACATCACAAGACCAAGGTACTGAGACAAGACACAAACACACGTCTTCTTTTGCTCACTCACAAGGCTCCTGCGATTGTGTTTACAACCATTGCTGAGGAGCAGGCTGCTTGAATGGCAAAGGCGACAGGGGCCAATTTTAACACCGTGCACAAAACACTACATTAGAGTCGCGCTTCCCCGTTTTGCCACAACACAAACATTCACTTATCTATATGATAATAGGAGGGCACAGAGCTCAATGTGACAACAAGAGAGAGACCCAGCACAATGCCGAGCGGTGCCTGCAGACAGAGTGATCCGAGATGTAATCTGCTCCGAAGAGAGCAAGAGAGAGAGGAAAGAGAAAGGAAGACGGGAGATACACGTCTTTATATGCAACACAATTTGGAGTTGGATGGATTGACAATGAAGCTGTCAACAACAAAGCGCTGACAAAAGTCTGCTGTTAGCGAAGATATCTTTGGAGGAGATATTGATGCTGAACAGCGTACGAAATACAGGAAACAGTGTGATACAGAAAGTACTGACAGCCTTTACAATCGCACTTGGTGAGTGTAAGTGGAATATGATTGTCGACTTGGCGCAGTTTGGATGAATTACAGTGTTTCTCTCTAATGTTTAATGTATGTCTGAACAAATGGGACGCAGTCTACGTGACGTAAAATGTAGGAAAATAGTGAAAAAGTGGATGTTTGCACCTGCTGTGTGTGAGTTTTGTTATATTTGTGTGTGCAGCCATGGATGTGTATATATGTCAAGCCTGTTTGTTGCACAACAGTTTTAGGAAATGTGCTTATTCACAGCATTTCCAAAAGTGATATAAGTTCATGTCTGTGTTGAGCACAGAGATGGACAGGACATGTTTAGCTTAGCTTAGCATAAAAGACTGGAGGCAGGGGGAAACACATACTCTCCAAAAGCAAATGTTTACATGAACCTGGAATCATTTTCAACAGTGGTCCGTCTTTTTCCCTGACAGTTGGTAAGAGTCCAATATTGTGGGTGAGTATCATGTAGAGGGTGACATCACAGACACAGGTATGATTATTCAGTATAATGCTCCTGACCCAAGGGTGATGAACGGTTACTGAAATGATTCCTTGTTCATTTCATGTTGTTGTGTGCAGAAAAATTACTTCACATTACTGGTAGCACATGGAAGTTGTCAAACCAGGTGAGACGAGTGAAATAAATTTGTCGGATAATATTTTGTCGGAAAATAATGAGGCGTCATTACGACACTGCACAGGACAAATCAAGCAATTATAGCATGCCCAATGCTTACTTCAGTTCCCAACACCCATCATCTGTCAGGTCAGCCCTTTATCAAGCTGATATTATGTACTATACTGTGTGTATGTATGTATAATACTGTATGTATTATACTGGTGTAAAACAAAGCAGCTTTAGAGGTGTTTGTAGGCGTATCTGAAAAAGAGCTAGCTGTATCCCCCGGCCTCAAATGCTAAGGTACTGGCTAAAGACTTCCCAACTCCAGCTCCCTACCTAAAACAGACTCATGTTGATTTCATGTCAACATCTTTTCCAAAATATTGACCTTTCCCTTTAAAGCTGATCTGCCCGTCACAGGACAATGATACACAATAATCAGAAAGAGAAAGAAAGAGCAAAAGAAGTAAAGGAGAAATCACAAAGGAATTACACTTTCTCTTGGCTCATATGATCTATTATTAATCCAATTTTGCATGGACCCTTAAATTTTTTGGGGGGAGAAAAATCACATTGAGCAAATTAATGAGGTAAACGTAATGATCTGAGATGATCAAAGGATATCAGTGTTGGGCAAAGTATAGCCACCAATTAGTAAAACAAGCGCAGGAAAGGGACTAAAATATGCACCACCGCGCCTGATGAAAAGACAGGGTCAGAGAGAATGGACTAATTTCACAAATGAAACGACGTGCACCAAGACAGGCCCACGTGTGTGTGTGTTCCAGGAGGAGGGTGAGGGGGTGTGTGTATGCGGGTCATGTTTAGATTCCCCTGGGTCTATGAGCAGAGAGAGTGAGAGAGGTCCCATAAGAGCAGCAGGAGAGGAGCTGGCTTTACTTTGATAACAATAATAAGGTATTTCTCACTCTCTCTCCCTCTCCCTCTCTCTCTGTCTCCTTTTTATATCCTGCTTTGGCACAATGAGCACTGCCGCTCTCGTTTGATCCATGAAAGCAGCTTGTTATGTTTTTTTGAAGAGTTTGATGCACAAAGGAACATGAGGAAAAAAAAAAAAGTTTGAAAATAGGCGGCCTCTGTCCGACTTGGACTTTGGTTCATTAGAAAGGCCTCAAGGGGTGTACTCCTTTTTGTCAGTTCTTGTTTCGTTATTTTTTTGTTTCTGGGATTTTTTTTTTTTTGTTTTGTTTGTTTTTTTTTGTTTTTTTTGAAGGGGTGGGAGCTGCTTGACCCACTCATTGACTACACGTTTCCATGTTGTGTGTATTTGCACACAAAAATGTTCAGTTATATCCGTAGATTGTCAAAAGCTGCACAACAGGACCCAAGATTTCCACTGGAATGTTAAGTCACTGTACTGACCCTTTAACATCCTCAAGTTCATGCAGACAAGTCTCACAGATGTCTATGGAACATCTCATCTAAAAATTGGAGTAATGAGATCTCTGGACTCATGAGACAGCAGTTCACTTGGCCAAAATACCTTTACCAGTGTTACACCAGAGCTAGAGGTTAGATTATAAAATAATCAGGTGACATGTTAGTAATCTACCAACACACCTAAACACTACTGGCACCAGTCTCTGCTCTCACAGCTATCAAAGTTTTGCGTCCCTCTCTAAATCCTACGGAGACACCATCATGATAGAAACAATTGCCAAGCAACACAGCTAATGCAAACCAGGTCACAGAATTTGGTGTAAGCAAACGTTCAGACCAAAAACAACAGTGTTGTGGTACATTTTGGTATCTTTTTACTTCTAGTCAATAAATTTACTGATGTAACTTTACTTACTAAAAGTGCAATAACAGTCCATTGTAAATTTTTCCAAAACTCCATGAGCTCGAATGGATTACGACAGAGCACAAAATGAAATTAATAAAATTTCTTTGTACTGTACCAAAGTTTATGAGAAGATCATAGCTGGTAGTTTGCCATCTGTAATGGGTGCAGTGTCCTGTTCAACCCCGCAGCCTTTCACACTGCAGACAGGATGAGCCTATTAATAGTTCACTGTATTAAGTAAACAACTCATTCATTCACATTCATTCATTCAACAATTGCTCTATTTATAGGAAAGTCACCATTAAGTCGCCCTCTCAACACCAGCTAAATGCAAACCATGTAATCATCGTGCTCATCAATGCCTTTTCATTAATTTATTGGACAATCTTGGTTATATCTAAATCAAGATAATTCGTAAGATTAAATTCTCCTACAATTGAGGCCACAACTGAGATGATTGTTTTTCAGGTCTCTGTGATTGCCTTGCATCACAGAGTGCTAATATTTACCTTCAAAAACACTGGGAAACCTTCTCACATGCACGCACGCACGCACGCACGCACACATACCAAGCTACAAGTGCCATCTAGCAAAGTCCAGAGCCTCAGTGTTCATGTCACACTCCACACACAAGTCTCCCTCCTTTTTTCTCCTTCTACAATCTCAACCAGTGTTTTCTCATCCTGCAACATCCACTCCACTTCAGGTTTGCCATTTTTTGTAATATTGTCGAAGCTCACTTACTTACTATAAAGTTGCCACGGAGAATAAAGGCATACGTCTTAATTTAATAAAAAATGGATCACTTCGTTCTTGCAAAAAAAAAAGGAGGGAAAGTTAACAGTCACTTCTGAGGAGTTTTAATCGTGACTTCAAAAAACAAGAGAGACAATGGAGGAGAGGAGAGGGCGTTGGTATTGTGGTTTCATCCTTATTTTTTTATTCTTGCTTCGTGGATTCTCCTAAGCCTCTGTGTGTGACAATGTGCTGAGGAAAGACAATGTTAGGACAAGCCACTTAATCTCATTAGTGTTATAATTCATACATCCTGGCAATGCACCCGTTAGCCTCGTCCAAAGTCTGCAGAGAGATGAAGAGTAAGAGAAAAAGATAGATAGATCATAAGATAGATGGATAGAGAGAGGAGATAAGGATACAGAAGAGAAGAAGAGGAGACTTAATGTACAAAGTGTGCACTTAAGTAGGTACTTATGCTTTAATGAAGTGCAGTGATGAGGTGAACCCAGGTCAAACTCAGTGTCATTGGTTTACCTCTGAATTTACACCAATCACTTAACAGCTGAGAGGTGGATTAAGCGAAATGAGCTGCGACTCAGTATCTAGACTATCAAGAAATATCAATTCAGAGAGTCAGCACACTGAAATACAGGGTACCGTTTCCATTTACAGCAGTGAGTGCCCTGAAAAAGGTAACCTGTGGAGGTTTTGACCTCTTATAGAGCTACAGAGTGATGTTTTGATGAGTGGGTTTTGTTTGTATCACGTGCACACACACGACGACGTACATATACATAGGCGATGCAATAAATATTCCCACCATCAGTTTCATGTTATTTCATTCCGAGGTGATGCACCAGCAAAGACAGGGAAGAAGACAACTGCTAGCTACCAAACATGGATGTTTGGACGATGCAGGTTTCAAATAGTCCTCACAAATCTTTTATTGGGAAGGAAATGCACTAAACATCCTTGTTAGATGTCAAACATACACGGCGTTCTTGTGAGAAACTGCTTGTTGGATCATTGAACAGTGTCGTGCCTTCAGGAAGAGACTGTATCAAGGTGTGTCTCTATCCCCATTTGTACAATTTGAACCAGGACACACAGAAGGCACAGAGCTCTTGCAGAGAGACTGAGGCGGTGCCTTGCAGCCAGAATGAGGCTTTGAGGGCAGACTTTATGCCTCGCCTTTGAGTGTGGCCATTCATAAGAGGTATAAACACTAAGTACTTTGATTCAAGCATAGTGCCCCCTTAGGAGTGACAATAGCAAGACTGCACAGACAATGTTAACTGAAGTATTAAAGGTTTTCTCCTAATCTTGGTCTTATAGTTAAGGAATCGCTTAAAGTCAGTTAAACCATTGCACACCCAAAAAAACCTTAGCAACCAAAGTAAGGGAAAAAACTAATGGTACCTCTGACTATCTTAACCTGAACAAAGCAGAATTTATGGCAATAAATGAAAAAAATGAAAGCATCCCAAGAAGATTTTTCCGCAACCAGGACACACCCTCAGCGTTGAGGAACCAATTTTACATTATGTATGTGACCGGCTGTCAGTTTATGATTTGTCTGACTGTCTATAGAGTTGGATCACTATACTTTCCGCAGCTGGGCTCTTCCAGCTCCTCTCCAATTAATGATTGATCTATGGCTCTATGGGTTTATGGGATCTTTCCACTCAGTTATAGTCGACGTATTTCATGTCCACAGATCAGCTGTGTGCTGTGTCATTAAGTTTCAAACGGTGAAAACTTCTCATCCAGACAACAGTAGGATGAGATAGCGGCGCACTTCTTTAATGGTGCTGGCTTCCCATAAGTGGTAACAGGTATTAGAAGGGACACTGCCAGCAAACAAATCTCTTTCACTGCTGTAAATGCCCAAGTTTTTCTACTAAGGAAATCTTGGAAGAGATTCTGTGCAACACCCTTAAGTAACTCCCTCAGTTAAGGAGAAATAAAATCTTAAGTGTCATACTTTAGTAGAAAACCTAAGGTGTTTTGTGCAACCGGCCCCTGACTTTGACTCCCTATATATGTGTCAAGGTCCAAAAACACTAGATTCTAAATTTCCCACAATGCAACTCCCAATTCAGTATCCTAATTCAATAAAAAAAAAAAATGTTTCAAACTCTGAAAGGCTTTCTCAGTAGCCACAGAAGACATGATTAAGTAAACTGAACAACAACTCAGTGAAACCGCTTTAAACAACTAATTTTGTTTTGCTTTGTTTGTTTTTAATGAAAAATTGCTTTGAGTGAGTAATTCAAACAACAAAATTCTGTTAAACTTTAAATTGTTAAATTGTAAATTGTTAAAATAACACAATATGATTACATCATCACGATACAATTTTGCTGAAAGTCAATCAACAATAATCTCAACAGCTCTTGAGGATCTAGATATATGGACAGCAACTCATAAATTATGTATTTACAATACATTTCAGAGAGGTTGTGTTGGATTAAATACATTTTCACAGGTAAAAAAAAAAAACATCCAAAGTCGTTTCTCAGTTGTCTTACAGCCTGATTTTGTAAGCCGATAAAATCATTCAATAAATTCAGTTTTGATGGCTGTTTAATTTCTTTCACCAAAACAAAAACTCTACTTCAAGTGCACCAACATGTCAGAGTAGAGAACTGCTCCAATTTTCCCTCAGCTGTTATATTTCATTACACCATGTCACACAAACACACTCTGATAGAGGGAGAAGAGGAGAGGGGTATGCTCCAGCAAGCCGCCACATGTTGGGGGATTTGTTTACTGCTTCCTGTCTTGTATAAGATCAACACCCCGTTAAAGCACTGACACTCAAACATGCCCAGCTTTCTCACCTGAGCCTTCCTTAATATACTTGTGAGTGTGTGTGTGTGTGTCTGTGTGCGCGCATGTGTGTGTTTGCGAGAGAGACAGAACCTCATCACTTGCATTGAGAAAATACTATTCAAAGACTGACAGATGTCTCTCTCTGTCTGACTCCTACCTGCATCTAACAATGTGTCTCGCTCTGTGGGCCCCGGGACATGCGTACACTCACTCCAACACACACTCACGTACACACATTGAAGTAGCAAACAAGCCCTTGTGTGTTTATGCGTGTATTTCTGTGTACAGTACATGCTTGTGTTTTCATCATTGTCGAAAACGGAGCGGAAACCAATCCCTGATGCTACGGCCTGATAACCATATCCACTGCTGCCAAGCGCGCCCAGCCACAATAACAAATGGGAGGCAGCAGCAACTGATACTGTATGACTGTAAATAGTACACACAATTCAGTGCAGATACAGTGTGACTCAGCAATGAGTTGGCTCTTCAAATAAAATGAGCACGGCGGGTGAAGGTAAGTCTGAATACGGAATACCACAGGAAAGAATAGGTCTAATAATAAAATCCAAGGCCAGGAGTGCAATATGTCAGGACTCACAGTAAAGTTCCTTCATCTTTCCCATTTGTCCTGCATAAATTAAAGTTAAATCTCTCTAATGGAAAAAATAATTTCACCTCAGTGGTATTCCATAGGTCAGTTCAACCCTTACAAACAGTATGAGACAATACTGCTCAATAAGAGAAAAGGTTCACGCCACTCGTAGCAGTGGAAAATTAGCTCACAGTCAGAGTTCCTGAACTGACAGGACACAGTGTTACAGTGAGGTCTATTCAGGCTTTAACAGTTTGACTTTTACAGCAGCAGGTTCTTCCAATTTCTCAAATCATCGATGAATGAGGAGAGCAAAGTGAGTCCATAAACTCTTTATGAAAAAGGCGCACAGCTCAAGGAAGTTCCTGTGGTCAAAACCACACAATCACACACGCACACAGAGCTTAAGCTATAAAGGCTGGCTTTAACTTTAGCAGAACCCTGGGCATGTTAGCTTGTTGGAAAGGAAACACCAGGAGTTTGACACATAGACACGCCCTAAAGTGGTGAAATGGATTGGAATTACTACGACTACATGTAGATTACATTCACATAGCCTTGTCACAGTAACAAATCATATTCTGCTTGGGGTCCAAAAACTCAAGCCAATCCTCATACTGTAATGCAGCCAATTTCAATACCTTATTTGGAGACTAAGCTATTTACTTAGAGTTTTACCAGAATGACATCACCATGTGCTGGGCAGAGGAGATTCATGTTACTGAACTTCAAAAAAGTGACCATTGTTCAA